>NW_026057584.1:68080999-68351636 GCF_023721935.1 Panthera uncia | reverse complement strand
ACTGAGAACAAATTGAGGGTTGATGGGGGGTGGGAGGGAGGGCAGGGTGGGTGATGGGTATTGAGGAGGGCACCTTTTGGGATGAGCACTGGGTGTTGTATGGAAACCAATTTGACAGTAAATTTCATATATTAAAAAAAAAAAAAAAAAAAAAAGGAATACCAGAAGGTGAAGAAAGAGGTAAAGGAATAGAAGAAATATTTGAGGCAACTGTTTCTCTCCCAATTCCTTACTCCAAGACTCAAACTCTAGTCTTTATTCTTCACTGATCCAAATGACAGCATAGTTTTAATTGATACACTCCATTATTATTTTGAAAAGTTGCACCAAATATTTCAATGGCAGAGTCATCTTTATATTTTACTTATTCAAAAGTACCTCCTGTGGCTTAAAAAGACTCTTCTAATATGTGAATTGACGTATGTGAACGTTTCCTCCAGGGAATGAAAATTAAGTGACTATTGATTACTCATTTCATTAATTGCCTTTCTAAAAAGAATAAAATTATTTAACTTGGACTTCTCTTAAGCATTTGTCAGAACATATTATCTTTGTACTTTCTGTATTTCCAAAACTGTTAGACATAACATAGCATAACAGATAGCACTGACAAAGGCTTGAAGAGGAAAAAGAAAGTTAATTAATTTGAACAGAAAAAAAAAGTTCTTTAGAGCACTATAAACTGGACAGGAAGCAAGTAAAGACATTTTGAAAATAGTACTCAGGGATACATTCTCCCTACACTCACATCACCTTTGCAAAAATCCTGCCTCATACTCAGTCGTAGAGAGGCCACTCTCTCTAAATATCAACACCCAAGTCCCATATCATAGCAGATCAATGAGGATATATTTAAAATTTCTAATATATTTCATCCATGTTTTTGGCCTTGCATATATAATCATCTATCCACATTTACATATATTTGTAAGATTCCAAATATATGTCTACTTAAAACATAATACAACTCTAACTATAGAAACAGCTTCAAAAGTATTTATCTCAAAGGCACAACCCAAAGATGTGAGAAAGAAACATTTTATGAGTCAACTACAATATCCAGGCTGCCCCTATTCTTCTTCCGGATTTTTTATTATTGTTATTATTATTTTGACTGGATTCATGAAAAGTCCTTGCTAGTAAACTTCTAATTAAAATTTAGTCACTCCCAAACAGGCAAATTGCAATAAAAATTATCATTTACACAGGAGAATAAAGAGACTTAGAAAGAAATGAACACTGATAATGTTCTACACACTAGAATCAATTCTACACACTAAAACATAGAAATTTTAACACAAATTTGGGTGGCAAATTTTCAGGTGCATCCATTTATCCAATCACTGCCTGAAATGAAAGTGAATTCCTTGGTCTGTGAATCTGACTGCTCCAAGTTTTGCCTGGTGAAACACCTCTTCTCGCCAGTTTCTTTTCTTTTTTTTTAATTTTTAAAATTGTTTAGTTTTGAGAGACAGAGAGAAAGAGAGAGAGTGTGTGTGTGCAGGGGAGGGGCAGAGAGAGGGGGAGACACAAATCCAAAGCCAGCTCCAAGCTTTGAGTTGTCAGCACAGGGCCAGACTCAGGGATTGAACTCAGGAACCGCAAGATCATGACCTGAGCAGAAGTCAGATGTCCAACCAACTGAGCCACCCAGATCCCCCTCCAGTTTTCTTTGGGAGTATATCTTGGAAAGAGGAGGGCCCTTTGAGCTACTGACATTCTTTATGTATTTCCTGTCCATAAGGCAGAGTAAATCCTTGATTTGAAAAAGAAAAAAAAAATCCATATCTCTGACAATACAACTTGGAATTTTTCTCTATATATGTAGTAGGCACTCGATTTCATTTTAGGGGATTCTCTTGCCTTGTAAACCTGTGACAGAAATATGATCATTGAGTCTTCTCACCAGTAAGAACAGTCAGAGCTAACAGACACCTAATGGATGTTGCCTTACTGTACTGAGGGGAAAAAAGTATTTCTAGGGTGCTTATAATCTATAAACATCTTAGAATTTTGTTTAAGTATAATGATGCATTATAAATTCCAAACCCAGACTCACAATGGTAGGATACATTATGCTTTAGGGATAACTCATGGTGTCCTATCATTTGGGTCCATGCAAGACCCTTCCCATGTTTCATTTAATTTGATTATGCTTTCTCTTCATCCTCATCCAAGTCCAAACTCTAACACGTTTAATATACAATATTATAGATCTGTGTGTCCCTATGAGAATATAAGCATCAGCATCATGCGAATAGCAATTTGTATCCTCATATATGGTATGTATCTAAATATGTGTTTGTTTGCTTGCTTGTTGGAGAGAGACAGACAGCTCTGAAATGTTGTATATAATGGCCACATCAGTTTACATTCCCATCAAGAGTTCTTGTTCTCCACAAAAATAACTTCCATTTGTTTTTGCCAGTCTACAAGTAGTGTTCTTGTTTTCTCTGATTCTTTACAAGCCTGAGCATCCCTTCAAATACCTGTTAACCACCCAGACTTAAGTTGTGCAAATTACTATTTCTATTTCTTGCCCACATATTTTTGTCTTTTGGATCTTCCATAATTCTGGTTGACTTGAGAATTTGTTTTTTTATGCTAAGAATTAATACTCTTTTTATTTGGGGCATTGAAAACACTTCTCTATCTATGTGTGTTTATAGGAAAAACAAAGCATTGATATAACGTAGCCAAATGCATAACTTTTCCCATTATATATTTTGTCAGGTATTGTATGTGAATCAATTACATCAATAGAAGGTTATTCAATGTTTATTTCTGAGGCAGAGAGAGACAGAGCATGAGTGGGGGAGGGTCAGAGAGAGAGGGAGACACAGAATCAGAAGCAGACTCCAGGCTCTGAGCTGGCAGCACAGAGCCCGACGCGGGACTCAAACCCACAAACCATGAGATCATGACCTGAGCCGAAGTCGGTCGCTCAACCGACTGAGCCACCCAGGCGCCCCAATAGAAGGTTATTCAAAATATGGTTCAAATACTTTTATAATTTATCTTTATTTTTTAAGTTTTTATTTAAATTCTAGTTAGTTAACATATAATGTAATACTGGCTTCAGGAGTAGAGTTTAGTGATTCATCACTTACATATAACATCCAGTGCTCATCCCAACAAGTGCCCTCCTTAATGCCCATCACCCATTTAGCCCATCCCCCACCCACCTCCTCTCCATCAACCATCAGTTTGTTCTCTATAATTTACCTTTGAAATTTAAGTCTTTGATTTATTTGGAGTTTTTTTTTTAATGATGTGAATCAGGCATCCCAAAGTACGTCTCCATGTATTAAGAAAGTTTTCCATCATTATGCTTAAGAAAATTTAGGCTTTCTTCACTAATCTGTTATGCTACATTTCTTGTGTGCCAATTTTCGGTATCTATATGGACTTACTCATGGAATTTCCTTCCATTGGCCTATTTTTCAAGTCTTTCCAAGTATAGCATTGCACTTATTTACTTAAAGTTTAGATTTATTCCAGATGAAGGGCAACTCCTTCATTTTGCTGTTTCAAAATTGTTTTAGCTATTCCTATTTATATTTCTACATGTATTCTAGAATCATTTTATTGAATTCTTTCAATATTCACCAAAATTTTTATTGTAATTGCCTTGCATTCATATAGATTTATATACATTCAGGAAAAATCTTTAAAATATCTGTTCCTAAACATAGTGACTTTCTCTATTTATTCAAAGTTACTTTCATATTCCTGTCATAGGCAGAAAGATGTTTCCCCTCCCAAAGATATCCATATCCTAACCTCTGGAACTTGTAGATATATTACATTATATGGCAAAGAATATTTGCAGAAGAGATTAAACTTATAGACTTTGAGATGGACAGATTATCCTGGATTGTCTGAGTGGGTTACAAATTAATTGCATTGGTCCTGTTTTCAGTGAGTTTTCTTTTTTTCTTTTCTTGTCATGTCCTTCCTTTTTAAGATTATTAACTAAAGTTCATAGCTAATTCTCTCTGGTGTTACCTAATCTCCTATTTCTGTTGCAGGATGCCACTTTATATTTGTTTGTTATATTTGTTTGTCATATCTTTTTAGTTTTCTCTTGGCTGTAACGGTTTCTCTGAATTTCCTCGTTTTTGATGACCCTGACAGTTTTGAATATCGTAAGGTATATTATAGGATGCTCTGTGTTAGAATTCGCCTGATGTTTTCTCATGATTATCCTGGGGTTTTGAGTTTCTGAGGGGAAGATCACAGGGGTTAAGTGCCACTTTCGTCACATCATATCCAGGGAACATACTATCAACATGATTTATAACTGCTGATGTTGACCTTGATCACTTGTCTGAAGTACTGTTTGTCAGGTTTCTCCATGGTAGAGTTATTCTCTTCCCCACTTTCTAGACCGTACTCTTGGGGAGGAAGTCACTATGTACAGCCCATACTTAAAGAGTGGGGAGTTATGCTCCACTTCCTTTAGTGTGGAGTACCTACAAAACTTACTTGGAACTTTTCTTCACTGTTAGGTCTGACTTGTGTTCATCATTTAGTCAATCATTTATTTATATCAATGTGGACTCATTAGTATTTCTGTTTTTAGGTTATAATCTATTTTATTTATTTTGTTGCTTGAGTTGTTTCAGCTTTCCCATTGAGATTTCTTTCATTTGGCTCCCATGCCCATTTGATACACCCCACATCAATGAGAGAGAGGTTGTTCATTTGTAACTTTCTGACACAATAAGATGCTTCAGGTTCATCGTGTATGTTTTCTACCGTTGTCCTATATTAAGCTATTTCCCCCAAGGAGCTGTCATTCCATTTATTGGAGAATGGTATTAGAAAGCAAAATCTGGGCATTTGGTATGCTTGTTACTACTGGTATGTTATTTCTTTTAGGCTTTTCAACTGACAGAACAAAGAATGGTATGTTTGTATACTAACTTATGCATACATGCATATCTATAAATATATAGATACAAATCCATAGATATGAATGGAGCCCTATAAGACTAAAGGTAAAAGTACTTCACACTAGTATTGTTGTCTAGTTGATAAAGTTATTTTCCCAAAGGCTACAGGTTAAGATTCTGTTGCTATTATACAAGAATACTGGAATTGAATAATTAAGTAAATGGCTAATACATGATAGAAATCAGGTTTCTGATAGATTGTCAAGGGGATTGATCCCTGTGGTAACAGATATGTGTTGGAAAAATCAGTAAGAATTCATTTTAAACATGATGTTGATAGGATATTGATGATTACATCTATAATGTTTTCTTATTTTTTTACTGATTTGGATTTATTTTTGTTCTTCTTTTCAATCTTTCTGATTTAAATAGTTAGCCCATGTTTAAAATTTTTTTTTCTTGTAAAATACTACTTGCACTGTTATCCAGAATTTATTTTTGTAGGCTCCATGCCCAATGTGGGGCTCCAACTAACAAGAGTTGCATGCTGTTTTGACTGAACCACGTAGGCACATCTGTGATCCAGAAATTTGGCATGGGTATACAAGCAATTATTTTCTTCACATCTTCTTCTCCATCCTGATCTTTATTTTTTTAAGTTCCTAAGTACATGATATTTTATGTTGCTTTTATTTTTTAGTTTTTTAACTTTTATTACTTATTTTTTAAGATTTTATTTTTAGAGTTTTGTAGTTACAACTAAATTGAGAAGAAAGTATAGAGATTTCTCATATATGCTTCATCCCCGCATATTCATAGCCACCCCATTATCAACACAACTCATCAGAATGGTATATTTTACCAAGGATAAACTATTGATACATCACATTCACCCAAAACACATAGTTTATGGTGGAGTTCCTTCTTGGTGTTGTACATTCCAAGACTTTGGCCAAATGTACAATGAATGTATCCATAAGTATAGTATCATACAGAGTGTTTTATTACCCTAAACATTTTTAGTACTCTGCTTATTCTTCTTTCCTTTTTCTCCCTATCCTTGGCAATGACTGATCTTTTTATTGTCTCCATAGCTTTGCCTTTTCCGGAATGCCGTATAGTTGTAATTGTACAATTTGTAGCCTTTTCGGATTGGCTTCATTCTCTTGGTAATATGCATTTAAGATTTTTCTACATCTTTTCATGGCTTTATAGCTCATTTCTTTTTATTACTGAGTAATATTGCATTGTCTGAATGTACCACAATTTGTTGATCTACTGAAGGACATCTAGGTTGCTTCCAGAATTCAAAAATTATATCTGCTCTAAACAACAGGTTTTTGGGTGAACATAAAATTTTAATTCCTTTGAGTAAATACCAAAAAATGCAATTGTTGGAGTGCATGGTAAGAGTATGTTTAATTTTGTAAAAAACAAAAACAAAAACAGAAACAAAAACAAACAAAAAAAACAAAACAAAACAAAACAAAAAAACCTGCCAAACTCTCTTTCAAAGTTATTGTACCATTTTGTATTCCCACCAGCAATAAATGAGAGTTCCTGTTACTTCATGTCCTTGCCAACATTTGATATTATCAGTGTTCTGAGTTTTGGTCATTCTAATAGGTGTTTAGTGGTATCTCACTGTGTTTTAATTTGCATTTTCCTAGTGACTTATGGTGTGGAGCATCCTTTAATATGCTTGCCATCTGAATCTTCTTTGCTTACCATATTTTTCACAAAGAACATAGCGTTAGGGGAATTGCTCATCTCTGCTACCTTGCTGACGTTGCACATATTCATAATAGCAAAGGCTTAAAATGCAGCTTATTTGAGTTTTGACAGTACACCTTATGATCTGCTGGGAACATGAGAGTGTGGGAGGTCTTTAAGGATCTTCTATGAGGCCATTGCCCACTCATCTTTTCATGTCTTCTGGAACGCTGTTATAAGACAGTTTCTCTTCATCTCCTGGGTCAGATATGTCTTGGGGGTTTCTTTCAATCATCCTCACTGTAGAGCTGCATAATATAAAATCACTTAGCTGCAGTCTAGATTTGGCCCCTCAGCATCAGGATATTCTACAACTTGCAGTGCAATTATTCAGCTTTCCTGTTTGTTTCAGTGTTGTCCTTTTCAGTGTGTTGGGCAAGGGCCTAGGAAGCTGCCACCTTTGGTTTATTCTTTTTTGCTGTCCATGTAAACAGTCAACTCTCTAAATCTGAAAGTGGCTCATTGTATCTTTATCAGTTGAAATGATTAGGTCTTGCCTTGAGTTGTGTTTGTGAAACTCCATGATTCTTTCAAATTAGATATTTAGTATAAAACTATTTTTGTCAATATTTGTGTATGCTTCAAGAGCATATACAACTAGATATAAAATGGGTAGATATTAATTTGTTTTTTTATTGGAAATCACATTGGAAGCAATTGATATTTTTGCAATATTGAAAGTTCCAACCCATGGACAGTATATATATCTCCATTTGTATTGGATTTCTTAATTTTTTTCAAGAATATTTATAGTTTTTGGTATAGAGGTCTTGTATGCATCACTTGAATTTTTCCTCAGTACTTCCTGGTTTTTATGTTATTTAAAATTTTTAAAAATTTTCTATCTGCTTATTCCTGATATTTAAAAATGCAATTAATTTTTGTATATTTACTTATATCCATCTAGCTTCCTATATCTAGTTACCTGGCTAAAAAAATCTGTATTTTCTACATAAACAATCATGCCATTTGCAAAACAAATAGCGTGATTTCTTGCCTTGAAAACTAATGTCTTTTTGGTTTTGATTTCTTAGATTGTTAGGATTTGGTACTAACTGCAAGTAATTATGCAAGTTTTGATATCATACAAAGTATGATTTCTGCAAGTAATGATATCGTACATCCATGTCTTGTTCTTGTTCTCTAGAGAAAACCTTTGAATAATTTACCATTGATTATATATGTGCTGTAGCTTTTTAAAAGACTTTCTTTTTCAGATTAAGAAACTTCCTTTCTATGTCTTGTTTGCTAAGAAAAAATATTTTCTAAAGTCACTTGCATTTCAAAAAACATTGAATATTTGCTAATAAGAAATTATTGTTTTGGGGTGCATGATAAATGTATTGTTACATTACACAAAATTCCTTATATTTTAGTGACACATTCTAAAACATATAAGATGAAGTGATATGATGCGAATGATTTGCTTCAAAATAATTTGGAAGAGGCAGGGCGCCTGGGTGGCTCAGTTGGTGAGCATATGACTTCAGCTCAGGTCATGATCTTGCAATCCGTGAGTTCGAGCCCCACGTCCAGCTCTGTGCTGATAGCTCAGAGCCTGGAACCTGCTTCAAATTCTGCGTCTTCCTGTCTCTCTGCCCCTTCCCTGCTCACAGTCTCTCTGTCTCTTGAAATATAAGTAAACATTAAAAAAAATAATAATAATTTGGGAGAAGCAAATGGATGGATTGTGGTTGAGGCAGGATTGCCTATAGGTGCATTTTGGTTGTGGTTCATTTTACTGTTTTATTTTTTTATAGGTTGAAAATCCTGTCATAAAAAAAGGAAAAATTGAAAAAAATATTTTTAAATAAAATTGATAACACATATATTAAAAAAATGTATTAAGTTTAATTCAATGTGCCTCAACTCCTCCATTCACCTCCATCAACACCCAATGATACTTCTTAACCTTATATAAAGTTCTCTGCAAACTCCTTTATTTCCCATGGCAAACCAACAGCACCAGAAATAGAAGGTAAAGCTATTTGTTAGTCCTAAATTTACTTTAGCTCTTCTTATATAGAAACTAAACATACCATTGACTATTACCTCGTAGAATGAGTAAAGTAAGAAAGATTAAACCTATGGTAACGATGCTAGAAAACAATTAAAGTGGGCCTGTTTGTGTGCCTGCATGTGTTTGCCTTACATACAAACACAATATAATATATATAAATAAATATATAATTAAATAAATACATAAAATATAAATAAATAAATATATAAATATATGTGTATATGAATTCACATTCATTCTGCTTCAATTAAGTTTCAAGCTTAATATCTTAAACTTTCAAAGCTTAAATTTCTTCATTTATGAAAGGTTAAAAGACCTTCACTCAATTAGAAAGATTAAATGAGACACTGCGCCTAAAGTTTTAACATTATTTTTGGCGCATAATATGTGCCCAATAAAATTGGTCTTTAATTTACTACTAAGGGGATTCTAAGCTTGGTTTCAAGCCAAAACATAAGAAAAAGAGTTACTCTTTTGTTAATTATCAAGAAATCCTAGTAACCCGTATGTAGCTTTTTCCAGTGTAGGCACAGTACAATTTGAATGTAGATAGCTATACTAAAGTGTCTCTTCTCAGAACAGGTATAGTAAATGCGTATTTAATTTTGTTTCAAAATCTTAGGCAATCCCTGAATGACTGTCAGCTTAAATATAAAGACTTAGGAGGATCTGGGGAATTGAACTCAGAAATTTAGACCTCTGTTTTCCTTTTAGTGCCATGGTACCAAACTTGAAGCCCGACTGAGGGCAGAGTTGGAGAGGAGACAGGACCTTCAGAGGCACTTTCTGTTGCTGTCCACAGTTACCAAGCAAACAACAGAAGTGGTACAGATGCATAGATTTTGTTAAATAAAATATCCCCTTCAAACTCAGAGAAATATATTTGGAGATACATTCATGTTTAATATAATTAGTCCTTTTATTTATATGCGGGGGATTTCACCAATTCTCTTAATTCTACCTCAAAGTAGAGTTGTAATTCACTCCGGCACAAAATAGGCTTGGGAATATGGTAAAGTGTTTGAAAATAATCACATTTTAGAGATGTCAACTTATAGGTGATCTAGTCCAAACACCTACAATTATAAGTGAGGAGACTGGCACAGAGAAATTAAGTGCTTTGTGCAAAGTTGCACACCAAGTTAACAACTAATCATGGAATCATTAACAAAGAAAATTTGCCACTACTTTAAAGTCATAGTTGGAAAAATTTAAAGCTAAATTTGACCTTTGAGACTATCTTGTCATTCCTTCTCATTTTGTGGGTAAAACAACTAAGGTCCAGAGAGGTTACAACAGACCTGGTACCTGGGACTGCCCTCTGACCACCAGTTTACTCCCTTCTCCATGCTGTGTTGCTATTGCTATTTAAAAAAAGTTTTTTTGAAGGAGAGAGAGACAGAGGGTGAGCAGGGGAGGAGCAGAGAGAGAGGGAGTCACAGAATCTGAAGCAGGCTCCAGGCTCTGAGCCATCAACACAGAGCTTGATGCAGGTCTTGAACTCAAAAGCTATGATGTCGTGACCTGAGCCGAAGTCGGATGCTCAACAAACTGAGCCACCCTGGTGTGCCGTTACTTCTATTTTAGACATGTTTGTGACACAATACTTCTATCTAGAAAATTTAACTTTATGGCATAATGCATGATATAACTGTAATTATATCCACAGTTGTTTTATTAGGATTATTGTTTTAGAGAATTACATAGTATTTTACACAATATTTCAACGAAGGAACTGCTTCTGCCCTATATATCTGCTTGTTAGGTATATTTTTCTTTCTGGTCAACCTCTTTTTATTTCTGTTCTTCACCTCACTCTTTCTTTTAAAAATTCCCCTTTATACGGTTTCCATGGAAATTGCTTTCTTCCCCTTCAATTTGTCCAGTCATTTGAAGCCATTTATTTTATGGGATATATATGGATCATCTTCAGTTCTTCAGGGAGACATACGCCATAAGTGTTAATACTGAATTTATATTTTCCTGTTTCCATTTAGTGCATTTTCTCCACACTAAAAGCTTACCACACCCATAGAATCTGGATTTTAACTGTGTTATTCATTACACACAATCTCCAATAGATGTCACTATACACCATCTATTGAAACAAACAAGTGTAAATGCATTTTATTCAACAAATAGATTTTTTGACAAAACTACATTGCTTTATGGCTCATCAGATTACGATTCTCTGTAGTTCCACATATAATAAGGTCCAGGTTGACGTTGTAAAGAATTTATAATGAGATTAACAAAACAAATGGCTTACGCTGAGATCCTAAGTAATGTATACACTACCCTTTATCCTGATGTTGTACCAGGTTGCCCAATTAGGAAATGGAGAAAATTAGGAACCTAAGAACTGTATTTAAGGCAAGGATATTTAGTATTTGACTTTCAACTGGCATATGCCTCTTTGATAAGAAATCTCATTGGATGATTCCAAATTAGACTCTGAAAGTGAAGCAGTGGTCACATGCTTTTGTGGTGATGGTGATGGCCCTATGGCTCTTACTTGCATAACAGATTCAAGAAAATGTGAATGTAATTGTGTAAGGTATGAAATTGTGACAGGTACGCTCAAGATCTCATTTGGATACTTCACTCTTAAGATTGAGAAACTGACTCTTATTTACAGGTGATAAATTATCTGGCCCAAACCACAAAGGACAATGGAGGCAGAACTAAGATTTCCACATAATTGGTGGTTTTATATTGCTTTTAGAAATTAAGTGTTAAGGGGATTCACCTAACTAACAAGCTAGAGTAGCTAGGGAAGGATAGTGTGCAGAACAAGCCTTGTACAACAGTTATGTTGCCAAACAAAACCATAATAATATCAAACTTTTATTGAGCACTTTCTATGACATTTGCATGTGGATTATGATGCATAATCCTCACAAGTATATCACATCCTGCTTATTTGTCTACTTAAAGAATAAGGTTATGCAGCGGTAGTTCAAGAGCATTGTTGCTATGGTAGTGAGACAAATCTTGAATGGTCAGAGACATAGAATAATCATAAGTACACTATAATATGTACTGAGCACCTACTATAGGCCAGGCACAAATAATAACAGCATTTATTGATCACTTATTGTATGCCAGGCATTGTGCTAGGCTCTTTACACAATCACATGTATCTATTATCCTAAAAACAGCTCTGAAAGAAATGCTGTTATTAACTTAAATGGAAGAAACAAGAGAGTCAAGAAGGCAAGTAAATCGTGCAAAGTCACCTACCCACCAAGGGTTGGAGCTAACATTTGAATAAAAAGTCTAAGCTCTATAATGTCTCACAGATGGCACGAGACCTAAGAGAGATGTGGGATGTGTGTGTGTGTGTGTGTGTGTGTGTGTGTGTGCGGGTGGATATATTTGAGCATATATACACATAGACACATGCATACATATATACATACATACGAATATACACATACATACATGTACACACACAAAATTCAATACAAAATTTAACATGTAAGATGGGCAAATAATTCTAGAACTAGGGAGTTGATTATAGGAAAAGAAGTAAAAAAAATTATAAACTAAGCATCTTCACCCATGATTTCTTTGTTGGCTCTAGCAATGGAGCATTCATAAAAACCGTTACGAATGAAAAAAAAAAGAATGATTCCTCCCCAAGAAAAGCAAACTTGTTAAAGGCTTTCATTCCTCAGTGAAGAATAGCCATGAAAGTGGGAGGGATACAGGAAAGGGGGAATGACTATCTGAAAATCCAGTGTTTTCTCTCATGTAACAAAAGTAATGATTCTGGAGCCTCTGGGCAAAAGCCAAAGTTGAGCAAAAGGAGGAAGATCAACAAAAAGTGGTGAAATGCCTATTTTATACGAGCCACCTCAGTAACCTAGATTAAAATAACTACATCACAAATCACTAAATGACACAATGTTAATGCCACTTGAAGCTACCTTTTGGAAAATTAGGCCCTTTAATATCATTTTATTACTTTGAGCAAATTAGTTAATGCTTTTCTAATGGGCCTCAGTTTTCCCATCTCTAATGTCTCTTCCAAACTTTGAAACAAAGAATTTTAAAAAGTATTGTTGCCATTGTTGTTTAAAGTAAGAAAAGTAGGACAATTGATTGATTGAAGAAATCATTCTCCTTTTGTTTAAATCCCCAAAGCAACTGGTTCTACCTATCTTTGAAGTATTGATTTGTAGGATTCGCAAATATTGTCAGGATTTGTCATTATCTGGGCTTTGTCGTCAGGAAGTACCACAGCCCTGAAACAAAGAGGCCAATTAAAGATGGTTCAAAAGCACAGGAAACATTTAAGATAAGCTTGCTTTGAAACACTCATATGTAGCTTCAGAATACACTAAAGAAAAACCACAAAATTTCTTTGCTATCTTCTGGCTCCACCACTTGCTAATTTTAAGTCCATCAAGTTTCTCCTTTCCCTCCTCTTTAAAATGCTAATAGTATCAATCTTATAATATTGCTATGATGATCTAGTGATCACAATAATGCTATGTGATCTCCTTACCATCACCATTATCTTCAGTAAATATTATTAATATTACTGCTATTGATTCATCCTGTACTTTTGTACCTGGATAGGAGCTATCTATTTTTAAAAGTCATCTTTGTTATGCAATTACAGTGATCTCATTTTGCCCTGGCATGTTTGAGGTTTTCTTTCCTTACTTTCCTTTCCTTTCTCTGTCTCTCTTTCTTTCTTCCTTCCGTCCTCCGGAGCTCCCTCCCCTCCTTTCCACCCTCCTCATTTCTTTACTTTCTTCCTCCCTACCTCACTCCCTTCCTTTCTTCCTTCCTTCCTTCCCTCCTTCCTTACTTCTGTCATAATGTTTAGCAGATGACACTTTTTAAGATCTCATGGAAGCACATTTAAGAGGACACTCTAGCTGATTAGATTAATTTCTCTCTTTTTTTAGATAGTACCTTATTTTATGCTGTCAAAACATATTCATTTTAATCTAGTTCAATTGCCAAACTCGATGGTTATAGTACTATGTCCAAGTAATCCAAATATTTGCCTAGAAACCCATTTCCTCACAGGGGTAGATGTTGTGGAATTCTCTGTTCCCTTATTGTGAAGTGGTGCTGACTCTGGCTCTAGTTTTTGTTCCCTGACCCCCACTCCCATATCTCCATCCTCAGCCCAAGATCCCTTTTCTGTTTTCTATCAAAGGTCATCACTATATTTGAGTCGAAAGCAATGAGATAACCCAGTCCACTTTATCAGGACAAATCAGGTGGCTGTTTCTGTGTAATTTCTGGAGTTATTCCAAAACAAAAAATGATCTCCAACCCCACCCAAGTCAATCTCTTTCCCTTCTCATGACGAAATTCCAGGATTAGAAATCCATTTCTCTGTGTAAATCAATAACCTCTCCAGGCAATCTCTTTCAAAATGAAGATACTCAAGGGAATGTTCATCATTAAGCTCTTAACACCTCTGTGTGAAGGATTTTCATCAGCTTTTTCCCACTATGAAACAACAGCTTGACCCTGCAAGCCAGGCTTGGGTGGTGTGGGGCTGAACAGACACCTAGGCTGAAAAAAATGACAATTGGCTTCAGAAAAGAGTGTGTGTGTGTGTGTGTGTGTGTGTGTATGTGTGACAGATTTGCATACAGTTCAAACGTTTCTACAACAACTTCCTAGGAGTACTTTTAGGCATGGGGAGCATACCTTTCCTAATTGAAGCACCTAAGGGGCAAAATATAGAAGAAGAGTTCGACAGTACAGTTTGTCTCCATCACCTGCCCCAGTAGTTTCCTCAGGGCAAATAAATCCTGGCAGCAAACAATGGTGTTGATTAGAGCATTGGGAAAAGCTATGAAGGCAGAATTAGTAGGTGAGGCATATATGTGGGTGCCTAGCTAAATAAACAGAAATCCAGGTTCTTGGAGCCAAATCCTACCACCACTACAGACAGGAGATACCCAGGAGAGGAAAGTTTTAGCCACGTATGTGTAGACATAGTTTTTAGAAACCAGTCTGAAAACAGGCGAGACACAAAGAACCTAAGCTACTCAGAATGCTGACTGCCCACACACTGGCACTTAAGGAAAGAGCAGTGACTGTCCATGTCTATCTCTACAGCTGCTCCTTTCCTGCAGGCTACAGACCTTGCCTAGTTCTCCAGTTCTCACAAAAACAAGGTAGAAATTCTAGCTTTATAGTTTCTATGAGACAACTGATCTAATTATTTTCTCCTTGCTTCTACTCCAAGGAACCAGAAGTATTTATTTGGGCACAAATCAGCATTCTCTCAATTTCCTGGGATGTAAAGTCATGCCAAGCCAACCGTAGGCTTGAGGACTGTACATCTGCCCTCTTGTCCATTGGGTTCTTGATTGTTTTCCTTGAAAACTTTCGGAGAAGGCTACATTAGCTGTAGACAGATGCCTCTGTTCTCTCAGTGCAGAGACAAATAATTGGAAAGAATGAGAATGTACCAATGCAAATTTGATTTTTGTCTGTTGACAATTGTCTCAAACAAATACATTCGTTTTTTTCCACAATTGTTATAAGTTAAAATATTTTAAGCCCTTCCTTAGTACCTTACAATTCAAAATAAACAAGTTAATTTTCCCTCCAAGATTAACTATTTGTTTGCTAAAAACATGCATGTGTGAACTTTGCAGAACTTCAGCTAAGAGCTCATCCATGGGCTGTAGGGGTGGTTTCCTGCTCTACAGTCCATTGCTGATCATTCTTAAAAGGGCTTTCAGAAAAAAAAAATAACCTCACTGTTTCAAATTCCAGCACTACCCTTGAGTCCAGCTTTATCTCTCTCTTGTGTGCAGATGAGCAGCTCATATCATGGGCATAATCTCACTCCAGTTACCTTGAGTGAATAATGTCCAAGAGGTGGACATTGTGGACAAACAAAATACCCTGTTGAAGCTGGGAGAGTCACAGTGCAAAAAAGTTGTCTTGTCAAAAAATAGCAGAACTGGGAGAGATTATGTGATTATATCCTGTAAGTTTTTTTTTTTTTAATTCCATTTGAACACAAATAATACATAGTTCCAAGTCACATTCAAACATATATTCTTTAATTTACTGATTCTGACAGTATAAAAGTATTCCAAATTAAAGTTAGTTTCCTTTTCCTGCTAGGTTGGGCAATATTTGGGCAAGAGAATCATTGCCCAAAGGTTTTCTTAGATCAAACTGTTCTCCTTTGGGTCCCTTTTTAAAAGAGTTCAGGTACATACACTCAGCCTAATGTGTATGGCTTAAAAATAAGAAAAACATTTTTTCCCAAATTTTTTGCTGTGGACATTCATTCAAAGACTCATTCAAACACAAAGAAAATGGATAGTATGTTTATATGTCACCAGTTGGCCAATGAATTACATGCTGTGTTTCTCAACTTTCTGAAGTTGGCAGGGCACATAGGTACAATCTTATTTTCTCCCATATATAGCTCAAAATAAAGCTGAGGTTCAAGGAGATGACCTGACTGCCACAAGGATGTACAGGTTGTAATTGGCATAGTCAGACTTGAATTCAGGTGTGTTTCTCCCAGGTTTCTGGAGAGTATGTAAATGCTGTTTTATTCCTAGAATGTGAACATGCCTCTGAAGAAAGCTGGCCTACATTGAGCTGTTCCCTATAGCTAAGCTGTTATCTTGCCGTTGTTATAAGTGTCATTGTTTTATTCTGTGGCTAGGAAACCAAAATCTTCTTCTTTATTCCACATAATGCAGAAGAGAGCGTCCCCGGAATTATGGTATTTCTGAGTAGTGACACAGGGCCTGCCATGACCTTTCAGTGAACTTGAGCCTGTGCAGCAGGTTGGGGAGCCCCAGAGTGGTCAGGTGACCACATTGCCATCTGCAGTTCTGGACTGGTCATCTGGCCAGTGCTGACCTTTCGGAACATGATCCAGTGAAATCCAAACCCTGAGAACGGCTGGCAGGCAAAATCTGCTCCTCAATGTCAGTTTCACTGCTGAGTTGTTTAATTGTCCACTACAACTTGTAAAGGGCCCATCAGGCTCAGGTCATGAACCTCCCATTTAGCATTAATGGATAATCAAATCCTATTTGATTGGAAATGCTTTTGTCTTAATTGTATTTCCTTCATAATTATAAATACCTAACACTGTACTAACATAAACTTTAATATAATGACACTGCTTTATAAGACTGCCTTTAAGAGGCAACACCTATTGTTGAAGCTGCTCCATCAAGATAATATAATTTTATTAAAATTATATCCTAAAACTACATAACAATGATAACAATGGTGTTCTAGTCGATTAACATAGTGGATTCTAGTATTTGTTATCTGGCAACTTTTTAAAAGGCAAAGCTTAAATTCTTTTTCTTACATGACATTGATCTCCTTCTATGTCAAATAACCTGCAAGTTTACCAGCTCTTTGCCCAGTGATCATTCATTCATTCAGTCACCAAAAACTTTATCAAACATCTGCCAAGCGCTATACCATGCTATCTAGCAGGACAACAAAGATGAATAAGACCGTGTTCATGAGGAACTTGCAGCTTAGCTGGGATAAAAGACCTATAAGGATATAATTATAAAACAATATGGAAAAGAAACTAAGCTTTTTATGCATATGGGAATCACAGAGTATATGCGGCTGATACCTTCAAGAGTAAAAAGCTAAGGAAAGCTTAGGACATGTTGCATTTGAGCTGCTAATGAAAACCCAGAAGGAAATGGCTAGAAGGCAAATAAATCTCAGGAGTAAGGTTAAGCTAGTGTTATACATGTTGGAAAGAGCTTCATATAAGTAATAATTGAGCCATGGAAGTTTATGTCAGAAAGAAAAGAAGAAGTTCAAGGAGAGACTGTTAAGGAAAACTTCCATTTAAGGTTTAGAAGAAATTAGAAATGGAGAAATAACATGAAAACCCTAACAGCATAATTGTTATTACCACTAAGGAAGGGAAGAGTTTGAAGGTAGTGAAATACAGTTATCATGATACTTGAATAGCTAACAACAACACTAACATTAACCAGAAACCATACAAGTTGGAAAACCCATTGTTCTGGAATCGAATTTGAATAGCCTGGGTTCAAAGCCCTGTCAAATACTAATTTCCTTTGGATCCAGAAGCAGTAATTTATTCAGTCTCGACCTCATTTTACCTAAACCTAAAATAAAGATAGGATGTGAGGGTTCTAAATACCTCCCTTTTCATGAGGTCTTTAAGTATGAGAAAACTGGAGTTTGTTTAAGAAAAGCTATTCTGTGCATTTAAGATGTATCATTGTTCCAAGGAGCTTATACCTATTTATAAGACTAAGACTATTGAAAGTGAGAACCTTCACCTAAGTAGGCGGCAATTATTTAATTATGTGACAGTCATAAGTTATATATATCTGCACATAACAGGTTCTTTAAAAACGTGTACCACATAACTCTAAGGTAATTCTCCAAAGAGGCTATTAGTCTGTTGTGTCACAGGATATTATGTTATTAATAATACACAGATGAAAGAAAATTGTCCAGTTAATGTGGTTAGCTAGAGACACAAATTGAGAGGCAAGATTCATTGGTTCTATTTTGAGCTCTGCCACTGACTCGGAGCTTTCAGAAGTCACATATTCTTCAAAATAATATTGATCCCTCACAAGTGTACAGGATTTTAAAACCAGATAATTTTGAAATTCTCTGAGATCTCCTGAGCAGCAGCATATATATATTTTTTCAATTAGCAAAGGATCTTACAAGTTTCAAAAGTGTATGTCAGGTATGTTCTATTATGCACACACATTACAGAGAAGAGCTTTGAAATATTTTACATTTAGAGAGAGGCATTCTCAACAGATAAATTTACTAAATGAGCCATGAACATGATCTCATCTGCAAAGGAGTGGGATCTGAAGTAGATATTTAAGCAATAGTTCTAATAAAAGGTGATAAAGAAATAGGTAACAAATATGTTTTAAAATAAATGTAGACCCTAAATGCAAACTTTTGTGAAATATTTAACTGTTATTTTAATTTGGAGATACATCACAGTATCAGATGATGTCTGTGTTTTCAAAGTTCATCAGAAAATACAGTCTGGGGAACTGGAAAGACTGACGAATTCCCTATGAAGGCTGCCAATTAGAGTCATGTATGGGTGGGCTAAGGCTCCAGGAGTTTTCATTTTACTTCTGTTTCTCTGTTGGAGTTCCTTTCAAGCTGTCAGAGCTTGGGAAGAACCTGGGCTTTGGTTTTTTTTTTAATACCTTTCATTTTCCTACATGTAGCCAAGTTTTGAAAATTTAAACATGATAAAACTCCATGGGACATGACATGATTCAGTTAACATTTTGACTGTGTAATGATCCACAACTTAATACCAATAAGAGATTAAGATAGAAAAGGTGGTTATTACCGGGAAAAAATTATTATGTGAGGTGTGGAGAGACAAAAATGTCATGTTTCCCTTAAGTTGCATTAGGGTTCCTTAAAATTGCTTTCAGGAATTGGAGGACAATTCATGCTGTGATTTATATTGAGGGAGAGGGATATTATCGACAGCAACAATATATATCAAGTTTAAAATTATATATTATATTTAAAATATAGCAGAGAATATATAATTGTACATATAAATATGTACATAAAATTGTGTATATATATGATATATATACACATATATTGTGGAAGAATGTTTTGGATTTTTTAAGCAATTAGTACTAAATTTATGTTGTTCATTTTTTAAAATTATTTTCCTTTATATTTTATAGTCAACCATGGCAGGATTTTTAGTTTTCACAATTGGATAATATTTTAATTTCAGAACGATAGCTCCTGTGGGAAGGGAAATAATGCTGTAATAATAGGCAGCATTCAGAGCAGGGCCTGTCCATTCTTACACTTCCTTTCCTTTACCACCTCTCTTCTCCTCTCTTACTTTTTGCTCTGCAGCCCCATTCCTAACCTTCTTTTCTCTTGAACCAGTGGTAATTTTTGTGTGATTAGAGTATTAGAATCTATTGAGGGAGTTTGGTGAGAAAAGACAAGGAATATGAACACTCATTCACAAGATTATTGTTGGAGCAATATTAGTTCTGTTGATATTAACAAGAGACTGGATATAACCTGTATCCATCTAGAGCGGATGGGTTAAACAATGGCATAATCACAGAGTGGAATATTGTTTGATTGTATAGGAGACTTTAATAAAACTGAAAGTAAGGTAAAGACCAGTGTTTACATGGGGCGCCTGGGTGGCTCAGTTGGTTAAGCAACCAACTCTTGATTTCAACTCAGGTCATGATCTCACTGGTCATGAGTGAGTTCAAGCCCCACCTTGGGGTTCTCTATCTCCCTTTTTCTTCTCCCCCCCTCAAAAATAAATAAACACTAAAAAAAGACTAATGCTTACAATATTGCTATCTTTTGTATATTAAAGGGGATAAACTACTAAATCACATTAATATTTTCTTGCATTTGCAAAAATAGTCTATAAGGATAAGAAAAAACAATAAAAATGATCGTTTATGGAAATATATGAAGATGAGGGAGTAGTGAGACTTCTTACTACATTTTTAAAAAATTTCTGAGCCATATGAATTCATTACCTTTTAATAAAAATGCAGAAAGCACTTAACAAATGTTTGTTGAATGAATAAATGATTGAATGAATTAGAAGTCTTGAACCTAGTTAGCTATGCTGACAATTTAAAAATAGCTTGTTTAATTTCCTTAGCAACTGCCACTGTACTCTGAATCTTTAATTCCCTAAAACTTTGTGGACCAAGTTCTCATCAAAATGCACAATTCATTTGGAATCCTACTTTGTTCCAAGACATCTGTATGCCTGTACTTTGTTTGTATTTTTAAAATAGAGTTGAAGCTACTCTAGAGTGGAAATGATCTTTTGTGTTTATTTTTATTCTTTCTCCATCATCTCAATATAGGGCAATAATCAGAGCTAATGTTCAATAAATCATCAACCTCTATAAATTCTATTAATGTGTCATATAAGTGATGCTTATTATAGGACATAAAATTTAGATATCTTTTATCCTCATTCAAATTAATCGAGTCATATCATTTTACAATGATATGAGTCCTGGTGATATGTCATATATTCAGAAATAGTGGCTTTTGGATGCATTCCAGGTTACAATAAATCCCGAATTTCCTTCGGATGACCAATTCGAATATGTAGAGATAATTGATAGTGCTTTGGTGTGCCTCAGTCCTCATGCTAATATTAGGGATCTCCTCTCAGTGTAATATGCTTTTATTTTCCTTCCTTTCTCTTCAGGGAATTTGAAGTGTTGCCCTGTCACTTAGAAACCTTACTCTATCAGTCATCACAACTAAAATAATCAAGCAAAAAACGAACAAAAATTGAACTTTGGCCAATTTTTAGAACTTTTTTTCTAGTGTAAGGCATAGTGTTTATTTTATAAAAAGTTTCTGGGTTTCTGTATAAAGTCTTTTACTTTGTCATATGCCCCAGAGACTTTCTTTCATATTGTCTTAGGATCCAGGCTCATGAGAACACTTCATCGTAAAGCTTTTCAATTTGCTTATTGGGAAAAGTCTTCATTTAGTTATTTTCAAAATTCTTTCTCTTGCTTTAGAACGAAGACAGATCTTCACAGTGGTTGTTGTTGTTGTTGTTTTTAAGTTTATTTGTTTTGAGAGGGAGAGACAGCATGAGCGGGAAAGGGGCAGAAAGAGAGGAGAGAGAATCCCAACCAGGCTCCAGTTTGTGAGCACAAAGCCCAACTCAGGGTTCTATACCATGTGAGATCATGACCTGAGTCAAAATCAAGAGTTGGATGCTTAACTGACTGAGCCACCCAAGTGCCCCTCACAGTATTTATTTTTAATCAGGGTAATGTTAAGCAAGCAATAGGCACTCAATAATGAATAAATAATAAGCTTCCAGTGTTGAAATTTATATGTAAAGGCTAATTGTATGCAATACACTTAGTCACTGGTGAAAAATTATTGTTGGAAATATTATCTTCCCTTGTTTTAGCTAAAGCCTATAGTAGATAGTTTATGTGAAGATGAATAATACCTATCATAATATTTGTTAAATAATAGACTTGGTTAAGATATTTGGGCATAATACTTGAGATGAGTCCATTTGCAAGAGTTTAGAGAGTGCAGTTCCAAAATGTTTTATGGAGGAAACAACGTTTCAACAATTTTATAAGAATTTGAAACAATATGACAACAGAAAAGATAGAATGGCCATTCTATGTGGGGTTTTCTGTAAGTTCGTCTGGCTGGTTAAACACACATTAGACTGAAAAATGCAGTGGAGCTGAAAAAGAGAGAAGTGTGATGTAGAGGGCACAATGAGAATTGGGTCTCAAATAGAGAATATAAACTTGAAGCCACAAATGTGTTTCATTTAGCTCACATTGAATTAGTTCCAACTCCTACAAATTGGAGATTTCACGTAAGAATCCTATTTTCATCTTCTTTTAACAAAACACAGGGCAACCCTGGGAAGCTTGCCTCTTGGCAACCACTAGAGCTAATTAAAGGCTATTACTTTACATGGGGCATGTTCTCTAGAGTTCTCCGTAATTCCTACTTGGCTGTTCCCCGCCCCCCCCCCCCCCCCGCCCCAGTTAAGTTACTTGTGTGAGCCCTGTAGACACTTCAGTTGAAAAGGGGTTTATCTTTTATCAACTAGATGGTATCAGTTTCCCTTTCTGTCTGAATTTATATGGTTTCTGGGTTGGGATAGTAAGTAGTACCCAAACCAATATAACCACCATTATCATCAGGAGAGCTTGTTAAAAATATGGCTTCCAGTCATCTCCCTTCAGTAGATTTAGTGGGGCGCACGAGAGACATATATTTAACAAGTGTTCAGATAATTCTAATGAATCTGTTCTCTAACAGACTTTGGAAATTACTGAATGGGGATAGAGCAGCAGGTACATTTAGTCGGCTCTTGAGTGTGAGAAACTGAGCCTAAGCTGTTTCTAATTTATTCACAAATGTGACTGTAATAGCTTTGGCTCCTTGCCAGTGGTCCTGGGAATCTTGAGTTATCCCATTGGGTACTCTGATAATGGATGTTACATGAATACTGAATATAAATTTGAAGAAGTCTTATTATCATTTTTAAAAATACCTATCCTCTATGCACCAAAAGCCAAATATCAGAGGAGAGCTATGTCATTGTAATTAACCATCACTGTCTATTAAGTCCCTGTCATTAAGAATTTTCAAGATGGAGGGTATCTAGTCTAAATCATTCCAATGAGAAAATTGAGGCCCAAGGAATTAAAAGACTGATGCAGCGTCACAAAATTCAGCAGTGGTAGAGTTTGTCTGGAATTCCAATCTCCTTCTCCTTCCCCTTCTTCTTTATCTTTGTTGCATCACAGTGATTCACAGCATGTAGGTACAAAGGATGGATTTTGACATATATGTTCTAGAAGACCAACATTGTTTAGGGAGTATTGCATTCAGAGTTACAGTGTTATGGATTACAGATCCTGTTAACGTCTTCTTCCACCTTCTACTCCTTTTAGGTCTAAGAAGAACTCAGGTCTATAATTTAGCCTACTTTTACTAACTAACTCAATGTATTTAAGACTTTTGAATATTAGAAAATAATACATATAGGATAATATTAATATTCTCAGTAAGAGATGAAGCAAATATTTTGAATAATTAGTACTAGTTTAGGACTCAGAGGGGAAGATGGTGGCATAGGAGGAGGCGGGCTCACCTCATCCTGCTGATCACTTAGATTCCACCCACACCTGCCTAAATAACCCAGAAAACCACCAGAAGACTAGCGGAATGGACTCTCCGGAGCCAAGTGTAGACGAGAGTACACGGAAGCAGGTAGGAAGGGTGGAGAGGAGGTGTGCGCTACCGGACTGGCTGGGGGGAGCCTGGCGGTGGAGGGGCAGCCCGACCAGCAAGGCAGAGCCCCTTGCAAAAGCTGAGGGGCCGGATGCCATATGTTCTGACATCCAGAGGGACTTAACATCGGGAATGTTAAAAGTCAACGGCTCTGCTCTTGGAGAGCGGGGAGGGCGAGAGAACACTGGGAGGGAGAATTGTTGAGCCCTAGCAGACAGAGCTCAGCTCGGCGGGGGGTTGGGGGGTGGGGGGGTGTGGACAAAGGTGCTGGCAAGCGCCATCTCCCTCTCCCATCCCCCAGCCGAAATTCCAAAGGGAACCAGTTCCTGTCACCGAACTTGCTTGCACCATGCAAACACCCAATGCTGTGCTTCGGTGGATCCATCCCTCCAACGGGTCTGCCTCCCTCCTGGTGCCACAGAGCCTCTCCCGCAGGGAACCACCAAAGGCAAAGCGAGCTAAGCCTGCCCCTCCCACCCCTGTGCACTTGGTGGATCCACCCCGGCTAACACACCCTTGGACAGATCCAGTCGAAGCAGCACCACAAGCCTGGAAGTG
This sequence comes from Panthera uncia, assembly GCF_023721935.1. Taxonomy (NCBI): domain Eukaryota; kingdom Metazoa; phylum Chordata; class Mammalia; order Carnivora; family Felidae; genus Panthera; species Panthera uncia. Next base: position 68,327,555 of record NW_026057584.1, on the reverse strand, counting down.
TGCAAGTAGCCCAGACAGGGCCCACACCACTCCACAGTGAGTCCTGCCCCTGGGAGAGGGGAAGACAAGGTACACACCAGTCTGACTGTGGCCCCAGCGGTGGGCTGGGGAGACATCGGGTCTGACTGCAGCCCCACCCACCAACACAAGTTACTCCAGACAGCACAGGGGACGTGCCCTGCAGTTTGGAACCACCGCAGGGACTACCCAAAATGACGGGAGAATTAGAGAACTAAGTAATGCAATAAAACAGAAAAATATCCATATCATAGGAATTCCAGAAGAAGAAGAGAGAGAAAAAGGAGCTGAAGGTGTACTTGAACAAATCATAGCCGAGAACTTCCCTGACCTGGGGCAGGAAAAAGGCATTGAAATCCAAGAGGCACAGAGAACTCCCTTCAGATGTAACTTGAATCGATCTTCTGTAGGACATATCATAGTGAAACTGGCAAAAAACAAGGATAAAGAGAAAATTCTGAAAGCAGCTAGGGATAAACATGCTCTAACTTACAAAGGTAGACACATAAGAGTAGCTGCAGACCTATCTACTGAAACTTGGCAGACCAGAAAAGAATGGCAGGAAATCTTCAATGTGATGAACAGAAAAAAAATATGCAGCCGAGAATCCTTTATCCAACAAGTCTGTCATTCAGAATAGGAGAGATAAACGTTTTCCCAAACAAACAAAACCTGAAGGAATTCATCACCACTAACCCAGCCCTACAAGAGATCCTAAGAGGGATTCTGTGAGTGAAATGTTGCAAGGACCACAAAGTACCAGAGACATCACTACAAGCATGAAACCTACAGACATCACAATGACTCTAAACCCATATCTTTCTATAATAACACTGAATGTAAATGGACTAAATGCTCCAACCAAAAGACATAGGGTATCAGAATGGATAAAAAAAAAAAAACAAGACCCATCTATTTGCTGTCTACAAGAGACTCTTTTTAGACCTGAGGACCCCTTCAGATTGAACGTGAGGGGATAGAGAACTATCTATCATGCTACTGGAAGTCAAAAGAAAGCTGGAGTAGCCATACTTATATCAGATAACCTAGACTTTAAATTAAAGGCTGTAACAAGAGATGAAGAAGGGAATTATATAATAATTACAGGGTCTATCCATCAGGAAGAGCTAATAATTATAAATGTCTATGCGCTGAATACAGGAGCCCCCAAATATATAAAACAATTACTCACAAACATAAGCCACCTTATTGATAAGAATGTGCTAATTGCAGGGGACTTTAATACCCCACTTACAACAATGGATAGATCATCTAGACACAGGATCAATAAAGAATCAAGGGTCCTGAATGATACATTGGATCAGATGGACTTGACAGATATATTTAGAACTCTGCATCCCAAAGCAACAGAATATACTTTCTTCTCGAGTGCACGTGGAACATTCTGCAAGATAGATCACATATTGGGTCACAAAACAGCCCTTCATAAGTATACAAGTACTAGTTTACATGGACAAAGGCAGCTGTCTTACTAAATGGAAACACATTTAGAAATTAAAATTGGTAAATTAATGTAACTTTTCCTATGAGCCACCAGATGTCACTATTATAGGCATTTTGTGTCACCTTATATTAAGATTATTAGAGATTTTAGCCTCAAACAATGTTAATAATTTTGAGTTCATGAGCATGGTGTATACTTTGCAGAACATTTTATATTTTTATAAAACATTTTCTATTATTGATTTTTTTTATAAATCTTGATGTAAAGGAAAAAATGAAATAGAGAAATAAGAAAGATTGATTTCAGCCTAGAAATATTTGAGAAATATGAAACACTTGTGAAAGTCTAGTCCATCCCCCAAATCTGACAGTTTAAAAAATCATCTTTGTTCAGAATTGGAACTTTAATGCAATAAGTTATTTTACAACAATTAATTCGATTCCATTAGTTATTTATTTTTACCATTTATTCATTTTTTAGAGATGGAGGAAGACAGAACATGAGTGGGGGAGGGGCAGAAAGAGAGGGAGACACAGAGTCCAAAGCAGGCTCCGGGCTCTGAGCTGTCAGCACAGATCCGATGTGAGGCTCAAACCCACAGACTGCAAGATCATGACTTAAGCTGAAGTTGGACGCTTAACCAACTGAGCCACCCAGGCACCCCAATTCAATTCGTTTAAAAACCAGTAACTACAATTTGGAGACACTTAAGTGGATGCTAAAGGAATAAATATCAATAAGACATAAAAATTCTTGTCAAGGAACTTAAAATCCATTTGAGATACAAAAGCTAAACAAAGGTAAAATTGTAAATACATGGAAAGGGAATGGAAGGAGAGTGTGTCATTTAAATTGAATATTGAGGGGTGCCTGGGTGGCTCAGTCGGTTGAGCGACCGACTTCAGCTCAGGTCATGATCTCACGGTTTGTGAGTTCGAGCCCCGCATCAGGCTCTGTGCTGACAGGTCAGAGCCTGGAGCCTACTTCGGATTCTGTATCTCCCTCTATCTCTGCCCCTCCCCCACTCATACTCTGTCTCTCTCTGTCTCAGAAATAAATAAACATTAAGTTGAATATTGAATAAGTAGAGTTTTTTTTTAAAAGGATGAAGGAAGGAAGAAGAAACATAAAAAAAAAAAAAAAGACACAGTTGTGCAAGTACCTAGTATATTCAGGCAGGCAATTGCATGACTAAAGAGTCGGAATGACGGTGGACAGTAGTATGTCTTGAGTCTAGGAGCTAAGTTGGGTCTAATTGATGAGGGATGTCAAATGACATGCTGTCCTTTAATTTTCAAATTATAAAGATACACCTTAATAATTTTTGATCAAGGGAGTCATGTGATCTAATTACTGATTTGTAGTCACTGGCCCCATGAGTGTTGATGCATGAATTGGAGGTGCAAGAGGAAGGAGTTAGGGGGGCTTTTGCAATACTGAAATGCTTTGGATGGGAAAATGAAGGGTATAATATAAAGAAAGTCAATCCTAATGAGAGTTACAGAGGCTATGAAATTGTGCAAATTTTAGTCTTTTAAAAAGTATTACCACTAGCCTTTTTGGGGAAGGCCTTTTTAGGAAGTCTGATAAATTGTCACTGATGGAATTGTGGGCTTTTTTTTTTTTTTCCAATAAACAAAATGCCAGGTATTGAAAGGGCCTAAATTCTCTAAAGATTCATGTGATTATTACTAGTACCATTACTACGGTTATTATTAACAAATATCTGCAGTTTAAGAACATCTAAACCTATCCTACAGAGATAGTATTAGAGCACTGTAATTCTTATAAACTAATGACTTCAAATGCCAGAAATAAATTAGAATAAACATTTGAATAGAAACAAAAACGTTGACAAGAAATCTTAAGACAATACTGAAATAACTTCTTCCTCAAAAATCTATCCCCAGCTGTTCTCCCACAATGGCTAAAATACCCACTTCCCAAACCATTAAAGATTTGGTCTCCTTAATTAAGGTATTACGTTTCTAGAACGGCATTCATCCGTGCAACAAACATTGATTGCCTACCATGTGTCAGGACTTTGTAGGTTTTGGGGGATACAAAGACTAATGAAATGAGATCCCTGTGTTCAAGGACTTCATAGCTTTAGGAGATAAGTATGTAAATATTTTTCATACAATGTGAAGTATACTCCTCTTTCTTCGAGAAAGAATGCACTAACTGGAGGAATGAAGGAATTGGAAAAGGATGCCCAGGAAAAGTTATGGTTGAGGTGTCTTAAAAAATGAGAAAATCCTCAAGGCTAGAACAAGCCTAGTGAGCTGACACCATATGGAATAAAAGGACCATAGGAAGCTATTAAAGCAGCCCATTAATTTATTGCTAAAATCAACAAGTAGAGGGACTATCTATCCCATTTTCCCTGAAGTAGTCCCAGTTTTGACTTACTGCTGCCCTCCTTTACTCTTAAAAAAGTGCTAGTTTAGACAATAATTGTATTTATATGATAAAACATACAAATAAAGCTACAGTAAATACAGCTGTGAGCCAACTGTCACCAAGACCAGTAGTGTAGGTAGATCTGAAGGGCAAGAGTTGATTATGATGGCAGAATTGGCAAGGAATCAGTGGCCGGGAAAGCCAAGAGAAATGGAATGAGGATCAAGATACTGAAAAATACTGTGCACCTGAAACATGAAGGGAGAGTTGGCCTATTTTTCTAGTGGGATGTGAGGGAAAAAAAGATTTGGAAGGGATACAATGCAGTGTTTAGGGAGTTTTAGGAAAACATGAAAACTTTATATATCTTCTTAAGAACTATAAAATAACAGCTAATATTTATACTGTATTTACTGTACTATATGTATAATAGTAACCACTTCATAAGAGATAGCCTCATTAAACCTTACAACAGTTATGTGAGGCATATGGTACCCATTAAGCATGTTCACTGAGTATTTCAAGCTCTTCAACTTCTGGGCGCTTAGGGAGATTTTCCTTTGTGACCTTGGGGGGTTGAGTAGGGTCCTAGGACCAAGAACTTGTAAGCAGAAGTATGGTTGTTACCTGTGGTCTGAACGATCCTCTATGTGAGAGTCCAGAGCTCTCTTTTCCCACTATCTCAGCAGCCAAAAATCTATATGGTGGTTTCTCCATCAACCAAGATCCTGCAGTAAGGATGAAAGCAACATGGAACAGAGCCCCCAGCCAACCCTGATAGACCTGTAACATGAGCAAGAAATCGCTTCTGTGGTCTAGGGGCGCCTGGGTGGCGCAGTCGGTTAAGCGTCCGACTTCAGCCAGGTCACGATCTCGCGGTCCGTGAGATAGAGCCCCGCGTCGGGCTCTGTGCTGACAGCTCAGAGCCTGGAGCCTGTTTCCGATTCTGTGTCTCCCTCTCTCTCTGCCCCTCCCCCGTTCATGCTCTGTCTCTCTCTGTCCCAAAAATAAATAAAAAACGTTGAAAAAAAAATTAAAAAAAAAAAAATCGCTTCTGTGGTCTTAATCCCTTGAGATTTGCAGGTAGTTTGTTATAGCAACATTATATAGCCTTCCTGGATTGGTACAAGAAATATATTATTTTTATTTTTGTATCCATATTACAGATGAGGAAACTGATGCCTAAAAAGTCAAGTAACTTATTCTCAGGTTACAGAGTTGGTGAGTAGATGAGCCAAGGTTGGCATCCAGCAAGTCTGAACAGATGTAAGCCGTACAATATTGAATCTAAAACATCTAAACCTCAATCCTACTTATTCTAAACGACCCATAATTCTAATTCACATCCTTTCTCCTTTTTTCCATCCTTGAATTAGATCATTATATCCTTTCACCCAGCACTGGCACAGAAAATACTCTAAGAGCAAGAAAAAAACTTAAGGCTATGGGTCTGTTTTTCCTTACTCTGAAGTCAAGTTCAGACCTCTAATGAACAGGCAAAATGTGGGTAGGTACACAGCGTGAGCATTGGGAGCTGTTACAAGCAATAAACTAGTAATATACCTAACAACAGGGATGGGTACTAAAACATACAAGGTGAAAGTAGGACACAGAAAGAGTTATAGAAAAATATCATTTATGGGAAAATAAATGCACATAATACCTTGCACACTTTACAAGAACGCAATATAATAAAATGCTACACATGCAAATGGTTGCCCAATCAGGGAGTGACGAGTGTGGTTAAGCAACAAACAGGGATTAAAAGGAATTTTAAAACTTAAGCAGATGAGCAACCCACATACTCACCAAGATCAGTGACTTACAGAGACCCAGAATGATTATGTTTTATGAACTGATAATATGAATAGCTCAATTTTGTGTAAACCTCAGTGTTAAAAACAGAGGCAAAACCCAAACTTCCCAAGAGCTAGAGTACTAGCTCTTCCCCCCCCCCCCATAAGTTTCATTTTCAAACAGTCATCATTTTGGAATAATTCCAAAGGAGCATACTATTTGAAAAATGAAGAATTTTTATAAAGAGCAAGAATCATGGATGCACACAATGAGGTGTGAAAAATCTTGGCAATTGCACATTACCTATCCCACTACTCAAACTGGCTCAGACCCTAGTCGTCTACTGACAGATCAGACCCTTCGAAAAGCATAAAAATCTCCACAGAAACTCTTAATTATCCCATGCACAGATACATCCATTCCTTCTGCCTAGTGCATCATTCATGCCCATAATTTGTTTTTCTTTAGATGTTAATTATTTGTAGGTTATGTAGAGCTTTGTAGGAGTCTGGCAAACTTAAACACCAGGGAATTTAAGTTACAGTCAGATGCATCTCAATGGCATTGGGGAGTTTTTGCTCCAAGGTGATGTATGAAATTGTGACAGGAGCTGTATCTCAAGCTGTTTGTCTGGCTAGACCTGGAGATTTGGGAGGCTGGTACCTGCTTTTATTTATTTATATGGAGGGTTACGGAATACAGATGCCAATGCCGACTGAGAGTTAAAGAGAAGAGAGGATAAGAGCTTAGGCTTAACCTACAGGGGACCTGAGGAATAAAGAGCCCCAGAGTCCAGCGTGGAGAAGAGAGAAGAAAGGGGAGGAAGAAAAAAGACTAAGCGAGATCAGGCCTAATGAACCTTTTCCTGAAGTCAATGAAAACGGGGAAGTGGAGCCTCAGAGGCAAGACCATGCCCAAACAAAGCAGGGATAAAGTGGATCAGCCACAGTGTCACCAAATTTGTCAAGAGTTCAAAAACCAGCAAATAAAAATGTGCAGCGAGAGAAACCCTCGTGCAGAGCCACACGCTATTGTTATTATCAAGGTGAAGACACGACAGGAAACACACGACGCGCGCGTACACAAACACAGATGCGCTCACACGCACTTAGTTTTGATGCTCAGAGAAAGGTGAGTATAGATTTTATTATAGTCGGTGGTGATATTCTAACTTCATCCAACAGAAGATGTGGCTAAATACTTTTTGCTTCTACAACTGAGCATGATGAAAAGGCTGTTTTCCACTGTGAAGGAGTTAATAATAAAACTGGAAGCTCATTGATACCTTCCTGTCCTAGAAACTGCTGAGAAATCAAGTTACAGAAAATGCGGGGCTCGAACGTTACCTCAGGAGAGCAGAAACTGAAGGGAGCCTGAGCAATGCAAGTGAAAAATCTCAGTATTTGCTGTAAGTGGGAAGTAAATGGATGTGTTCACTGGGAGCCAGCTAAAACAGCCTTACTTCCTGTGCAATTTTGATCATTGGGAATTGCCAGGATATCAAGCAATTTTAATTAACAGAAACTTATCTACTTGTCATATTTGATTTGCAAGAAAAAGTTGTTTTGGATTTGTTTTATGAATATAGCATTATAATGAATACATTATCTCCCAGTTACATTTGTATGGTAAAAAAAAAAAAAAAAAAAAATGACATTTGACTCTCCAGACTCTTACTGTTCAAAGCATGACTCATTGTGGAAATAAAATGCTTTTCTTTTTTTTACGATCTCCCTTTCCTAAATCGTTTCTCTAGGTCTTTACGTCTGACTAAACATCGAGCTGGCCAAGAATGACACATTTTCTTGCATAAACTAGATTTAAATTTTTTCTCTTAGAAACTTCTTAATACCAAAGAGGCACACTCCAAATACACACCATGTTGCATCATAAATGTCACGTGTGAATCTGCCGGGAGACAAGATAAAAATAGAGGTTGGAAAACACTGAGTAACGTATGGAAGTGTTGACTCACTATATTGTACACCTGAAACGAATAGAACATTATGTTAACTATCCTGGAATTAAATAAAAAGAAAAAAACTAACAAAAACGTAGAAGCTAAAAGAGACCTCACAGAAGGCCAGACCTGAGCTGGGCTTCTCTCGCACTCAAGAGACTTACTGGCTGCCTCAAGTCACCATATTTCTGAAGGGCAATGAGCCTTGCTTTTTTATTTTTTTTTAATTTTTTTTAACATTTATTTATTTTTGAGACAGAGACAGGCAGAGCATGAACGTGGGAGGGCCAGAGAGAGAGGGAGACACAGAATCTGAAACAGGCTCCAGGCTCTGAGCTGTCAGCACAGAGCCCGACGCGGGGCTCTATCTCACGGACCGCAAGATCATGACCTGAGCCGAAGTCGGATGCTTAACCGACTGCGCCACCCAGGCGCCCCAAGCCTTACTTTTTTTTCACAGGCACATGCTTAAATACAGTGTAGTTGAAGACACCCAACACAGTACATAGAAAGAACCTAACTCTCGTCCTGAAGTCACCATTCTTAATTAGCAAATCTGCTGAAGGAAATCGTCTAATCCCTTGAGAATTGTTTTCTCACCTATAAAATGATTGCTAAGAGTGGTCATTTTTAGATTTAATATGCTATGATTTTAGTTTCTATTCTGTCTCTTTGCATGACTTACACTAATTTTGGAAGTTTGTGTCCAACTTTTATTAAGACATTCTCAAGGTGCCTGGGTGGCTCAGTCAGCACCTGACTCTTGATTTTGGCTCAGGTCAGGTCATGATCTCACCGTTTGTGAGTTTGAGCCCCGCGTTGGGCTCTGTGCTGACAGCGCAGAGCCTGCTTGGGATTCTTTCTCTCCCTCTTTCTCTGCCCTTCTGCTGAGCACTTTCTCTCTCTCTCAAAATAAATAAATGAACATTTTTTTAAAAAGGCATTGTCAAAAAAACCATATTCAAGGTAATAATATGTCCCCTGTGATTCTGCAAATTAGAGAATGGAAGACTGTGATCACATTAGTATCCTGGACATGGTACATTTTGAATTAAATACTTGTAGATTGATGCTTAGAAAATACCACCTTTCTGCTGTGCCCCGTTCCTTCTCACCCCATGATAACATTTTCCTGATATAAGAGGTACCTGTGCCAGACTTCAAGGGACTAGAGAACAGAGGAGAGAGGAAATTTCCCATTACAGGCAGACACACTCAGGAAAATGGCTGGTTGAGTCTTCCGCAAGTGCTCTTTAGTCTATATGAAAATACTTTAGTGTATGGAGACTAAGAGCAGTGATAGTGTCCCAAGAAGCCTCTGCCTCCATCACAAGGGCTAAAAGAATCTCAGTAACTTAGGGAAATGATCTTTTTGTAGCTTCTATTGCATAGTATTTAAATAGGATCTGAAATAATTGAACTAGAAAATAGAAAAAGGGGTTGATAATCAATTTTGAGATTTGGCTAGTAAGAATTATGATGAGGGGCGCCTGGATGGCTCAGTCGGTTAAGCGTCTGACTCTTGATTTCAGCTCAGGTCATGACCTCACACTTCGTGAGACTGAGCTCCGTGTTGGGCTCTGCGCTCACAGTGCAGAGCTTATTTGGGATTCTCTTTCTCCATCTCTCTTTGCCCCTACCCCACTCTCTGTCTCATTAAATAAATAAATAAATAAATAAACTTACAAAAAGAATTATGATGACAATAGCTACTATTAATTTGACAGCTTGTGTGTGCAAAGTCCAGGTATCTTACATATATTATTTCTATTTATAATTAAGATCCTATTAAGACAGATATTTTGCCCCTATTTTATAGAAGGCAAACCTGAAGCTCAGAAAGTCTAATAATTAGCCCAATTTTCTAGATCTTATAGAAATTAAACCTGTTTAAACCTGCTTTTTGTGACTCTAGAGTCCATGTTTTTTCCTCTACTCCATATTGCCTCCTTGCCATTAAGTTACAACTATGTTTTATGAATAATGCTTTCATGGCAGAACCTTAATAATCTATTTAATATGATAGATCCTACTTCACCATTTTTTACTAGTAAAGATTCGTTGTCCTCAAAATAGTACCAAGTGAATTTCATTTCTTTCTTTACTTACTTAATGTATACAAACTCTGTGCAACGTGCTCCTGTGCCATAGTGAGAATATTAGAAAGTGAGCCGGGCCTAGAGTATTGTAATAAAAACTCAACATTATTATACTAGTTGTGAAGAATAGGTAGCCATGTAGAACTTCATAAAAATAAGCAAACAAAAAATCAACATAGGAATTTAGAGCGAAAATACTTTAGTACAGAGACAGGTTAGAAGTGAAAACCAGTGTTCTGAGAACAGGTAAACTACTAAAATGGATTTACTGAAATAAACCAAATACTCACTTTCAATTAAATATTAAAAACTATGCTGTGAGATAAGAAAACAACACTTTGAGAAGAAGATGTTGAGAAATAAAGACACTACCCAAAACATAGTAGATCAACTAAAACCACGATGGAAACAATAACTAGATGACTTATTTTTCCTAGGTGTGATGTTAACGACCCTCTTACATTAAAAAATAATTTTATACTCATTGCTAATTTATTTTCCATAAAAGCTGACGAAAGAGTAATAGAAAAACTAAAAACAATGGTTTTTTTCTAGCATCATTATATTTGGGTAGATTGAAATGCACCCCTCTTTCTTTCTTTGGAGTATTCTAATGGTATGTGGAAAACTTTCTAATTCTTTTACATAAGACACAAATATTAAATCTAAATATCATAATCAAGAGGTATTAAATATTTTCCAATAAGAACTAAATATTCCTGTATTATTGGTTAGAGAGGGGAAAGTTTTTATAACCAACCACTATTCTTGGCCATCTCTGCACTTTTATTTTGTGAATGCCATTTGTAACCATTAATTATTATGAATGAGAGCAAATGGAATGATTATTTGCAAAAGGGATACATGAGTACTTGGGACTTGGTTTCAGAGCACGAGGCATTTCTTTTGCTGCATGCAGTTTTGGAGAGAAAGACTGTTTATTTCAAAATTCAGAAGATAAAATAGTACCAAAACCCAGAAATTGATTTTAGAAAGCTGTCAGAACACAGGCATATGGGTAGAAAAGGCTTTGCCTGCATTTTAGGTTACAACGTTCTGACACCTACAAGCATCTGACTTAGCAGACTTTTTTTTTTTAAGTGGTGCTTAAAAGTGTTGGTATGGAACATAAGTAGATAATGCAAATATGTTACCGACCCCTACCAATAGTTGCAATTATGCAAATTTAAAAACCTTCATCTTTTATAATTAGGTGTAGTGGGCTTATGTCGTTAAATTCTCCACTGGCTAGCTCAAATTCCCTAATCTGTTGAGCAGCTTTCTCCTAAAAATAATGCACCTCAGCTAGACAAAAAATATGCATTCTGCAAAGGAATGACAGAATATTTATGATGAAAGGGAAAGACATGACATCCAGAATAATTGTTAGTGACAAATTCCTTGTTTGTCATTTAAGAAATGTGTTTTTATGAAGAGTTGAGATTATTTGACAATAATTAAGCGTATAGTTGAATTGGTCTTAAGAGTATGAAATTTTAATGAACATAAACTGTAAAAATGAAAATTTTTGACTTAAGTGCTAGACAGGAAGAATGTTGCCTACAGTAAAATTCATGTAGAATCTAAAATTATCCTTAATAGGTAATTTACTTTAGTTATTTACTATCGACACTTAAAGAAATCTCATCATCCAGGGGCGCCTGGGGGGCTCAGTCGATTAAACGTGGCTGGGTGGCTCAGGTCATGATCTCACAGTTTGTGAGTTTGAGCTCGCGTCGGGCTCTATGCTGACATCTCAGAGCCTGGAGCCTGCTTCGGATTCTGTCTCCTTCTCTCTCTGACCCTCCCCACTTGTGCTCTCTCTGTCTCTCAAAAATAAATAAATGAAAAAAAAATTTTTTTAAATAAAAAAGAATCTCATTATCCATTATAAGCACATCGCATAACCATAGGAAATACAGTTTTCAGTGGAGTTGTACATATATTATAATTAAAACTTATATATTAAAGTTTACATATAATAATAAATATCTACATGTAAAACACACTAAATCTTTTGTTTCATAATAGTAAATAAAGACTCTAGAGGCATGTTGGTATGTCTAACTTTATCATTAAGAAATTATACTAGCTTGAGTAAGAATCTGTGGATTTTACTTTTATTTCAGGGATAGTTCTAGTATCTTGGTAGGCTACACTCTAAATAAATTACATATGCTATCTTTATTTTCTAATTTAATACCTATATTTAAGGATCTAGAAGTTATTTGACAGTGGGAAAAGGAAAGTAGAAAAAAGCCAATTCAAGCTTATTTTCCCTTAAATGAATCAATCATTGATAGGAGATGGTAAGGATGAAGGGAAGGATGATAGGAGAGGAACAGCTATGGTGATTTTTAAGGAGGAAAAAGTATTCAGTTGAAAGCATCCAGAGACTTGTGGGCCATGAGACAATTTTGGATAGTAACTTTCAAAATAAGGTTTGTGGTTTATTGTCTAGATTATTTTCCCCAAGCGTTTTTTCTACTAGCTCTCCAGGGATTAATGGAAGGAGATCCAATTTGGCTGGTGATTAGAAATAGTAATCCACTGTTAGTTCAAATAATGAGGGCTTAGATATAATAGAAAGACTTGGTAAAGGTAGATTTGATCAGTTCCTATTTCAATCATTCCCAGAACAGTGAATTCACAAAAACTTTCCACTAAAATGTCAGTAATTTGTACCCATTTAAAAAATAGTTGGAAAACATAGATTACCCAATGCCAGTTAATTGTGGTGTTATATTACAATGCACATACCTGGTCATGTACTTTCTTTGATTATAATTACTCCAAAACAACATGCTTTATTTAGTTCTACCCTTAGATTCAGTACAGAATCCACCTGTTCCTAATACTCCTTTGCATGGCCCCAGTAGATTGACCACATTTTAGTTTTAAAAAAAGAAAAAAAAGCACAATAATTTGCAACAGAGTGAGCAGAAAAAATGACTAGTGAACAAGAATTATTTAAAAGTATTTATTTGTTACTTAATTCAGGGATTCACTAATATGAAATTAGGGCAAAATCACCCATATTTGCTTCTGTATCTGGTTTAACACAAGGAAATGAGTCTTTGAAAACAAAACCAAACCAAACCAAACCAAACCAAACCAAACCAAAAACCCGTATCATCAACACAAGGTGGCGCTATGGACCAGTCTCTTAGGAGGAAGAGTTTGTGTTTAAGCATTTCTCTCTTAACTCTGAGACTGATTTATATAAATCCACCCCATCCCTATTTTTTTTTTAATCTATTTTGTTTCTTAAAAATCTGATAATGCAGTGGGGAATTTAGTTTTCTTAATTTAAAGAAAAATGCAAATCTGAAGCTCACTAGTAAATGTTTTTATATAATTAGTAATCACAAATTAAACTTCTAGGTTTCCTACCATATTGACAATTTATGTATATATTTATATATTGTCCCCACTTTTCTCCAAGAAGGACACCATGATTGTATTCTTATTATCTCATGAATGGACTCCTTCTCTATGTTGACATAGCCATCCATCTTTCTGTTCTGATTTGCCTAGAATCTGATCCATTCCTGCTTTAGTTCATCACATATAGTTACAAAGATCATTTTACTGAAGGGCCATTTCATATCACCACTATTTCTATAAAACATTTTCTTTCAATCAAGCATCTTCAGTGGACATCCCGTTATGTATCTGTTTAAATATAAATTCTTAATTTGATATTCAACTCGATCTCACTTTAATTCCAGGACACTGGTCCTCTCTCTCGCTCTCTCTCCCTCTCTTTCATCTCTCCAGCCATACAAGCCCTATTTTGTATCACTTAAAAGTATTGTGAGAATTCCTGTCATTTGTTAGAGCTTTTTCCTAACACTTGTGATATGAGCCCCCCTGGGACCATTGTTCATTGGTGTCAATCAATTTCCTTAAATTCTGTCATAAGGCGCATCTTCTTGAACATGTCTAAAGCCACATTCCTCCAAAACATAATTCTTCATTTTGCTCCACAAACACTAGTCTTATGTGAAATACTTATAAAATATTTAAAGAGAGACTATTATTTACAAAGCATAGTCTACAGTTGTTGGAGCCTGTTTTTCTTTTCTTAAGAACATTATAGCTTTATTATTTTGTGTTTCCCAATCATTTCAAGAATAGGGTATGTACATTTAATTAGTACTTGTCACAAGTTCAGAGAATAAATGTGTGAACCCAATCTTCTAATAACTTAAAACTTAGTATTGACAGATACACACACACACACACATATTTGGGCAACAACATTGTTTAAATTATGAAATATGTATATACTAATAAAAAAAGTACATATATTCAGTACAAGATTTGAGGGTAAGTATATTTAAAAGGAGAGTACAAGAGTCAATATTGTCATTTAAAATTTATTGAGGTTCTTAATCATGAGCAGTATTCAACAGAATACAGAATTGGATAAAGATCTAGTGAGGCAGTCCTCCTCATCCCATTTCTGCTGTTCAAACAATGAAGATAGCAGCCAAAGAAAATAACCCAACATTAAAAAATTTTTTTTTGAGAAAGAGAGAGGGTGAAAGCATTTGAGCGCGGAAGGGGGGGTGGAGAGAGAGAGAGAGCAAGAGAGAGAGAGAGAGGGAGAGAGAAAGAGAGACAGAATATTTGGCAGGGTCCATTCTGGGCTGGGGGTGAATCTCACCACCATGAGATCATGACTTGAGTGACAATCAAGGGTCGGACATTTAATTGACTGAGCCACCCGAGTGTCCTGAAAATAACTCAACTTCTAAGTATGAAACACTTAAGATCATACACATTTAAGATTTTTATATCATAAACTACATGCTTAGCACATATAACCACAAAAAATTTTGGGTATAAACTTTTAAGATTGTAAGGGGAAAGGTCAAGTGTCTCTTCAGTGCCTCTTTTAAAATTTAGTTGCAGTATGAGTTCATGTCACGTGCTGAAAATGATATTTTAATTTAGAACCATTTTTCACTCACATTGTATGAAATAATATTATTTAAATGCTTTTTATACATATTCAACATCAATTTCCTCGTTATCAATTGAGTTGTACCTTTGTCATTTAGAAAGATTTCCTGGAAAGCTTTATCTTCTAGTTTACACAGTTTATTTGACACAGAAAGTTTTTGAATCAATATACGATGCTGTCATGGAACTTTTATCCCAATTTATAAGTTCCTATTTGATTAACATTAGGAAAGTTTGAGATTTTTGTTGTCGTTTTTATTATTTTTGTCTATTTTTTAGTAATGAAACTTTTATAGTATGTGAGCTCTGTAATATAATCATTTACTGTCTTGCTTTTTAAAATGATCTCTACAAGATTTATGTAAAATGGCATCTAACACAATTGAAAGGTTTTAGTCCCAAAGATAATAAGTAGATCTGTGTTTGACCCCTTAAAAAAAGTAGAGAGATTATAGGTAACCTCTATGATCGTCCAAAAATGACATTGTTGATGGTTATTTCTAATTTGCCTTATCAAGAAAACCTTGAAACAATTCAATTTTAAGGTAATATTCTCCCTAAGAGAAAATTGGGGGCGAGGGAGAGGTACTCTTTGTCTTTAGACACAGTATGATTTTATTCTACCAGTGGAACCGCATTTTCTCAATTGTGTTTGGAGAACACACTAAAAAAGAAAAAGATTAGTATGCAATTTATGTTGGCTAAAATTGGAGTTCAGTTAGTATATATATACCATTTGTAACCATTTGCAAATATAAAGATAGATGGGGCAATAAATGTAGACAGAGCAGTTGCTACTTGTTGAGTTACTACAGAGGTAAGGAAGCATAGTGGTTCTGTGCACTTACCCTGGAATGAGCCTGCCTGTGTTTGAATATCACCTCCACCATTTACTGCTGTGTCATCCCGGGCAAATTGTTACCTGCTCTGTGCATTAGTAGTAATGTCAATGCCTACCTGTCAGAATTGCTTGGAAGATGATACAAGTTGATAAAGTAACTAACTAGTGGCTAGTGTCTAGTTACAATGAGTGCTACACAAGTGTGTGTTAAAAACAAAAAGCAAATAGTAAATTAAACCGGCAATGCAATCATCAATTTCCATGTGCTTTTTTTTCCTTTCTTTTTAAATTGCATACAGTAGAAAAAATGTCTATGTTTGGAGACTTTTAGAGTGGACCTTTTTACTCTGGTATACACTGTATCTAATCACTTTGTGTATTTTAGGTCTTGCTTCTTTTCATGTCTTCATTTCTAATGTTTTCACTCTTTTCTATCACATGGCCATTTTTCTAATGTGATTTTATGTTGACTTTGTTCTTTGGGATATTTTATGTCTTCCTGTGTCTACATTTAACTCTAAGTTGCAAGTTTCTCACTTTAAATTTTAATATACAATTTTATTGAAAAAGTGGATCATGTGGCCATGTTTTGTACTTTAAAAAAATTAGTAAATTTTAATCCAAATGAATAAAATTGAATTAGATCATAATTCTGATTCCGTTCGACTTAAATAATCATTGATGGCATATTTTTAAATTCTGCTTAAACTTAAATTCACTTTAAGGGCATTTTTACATATGAAAGAAAGTAATTTCATCTTTCTCAGGCTCAAGCTAAATTTCAAACATTTTCTAAAAATATATTGTGGCAGGAAATTCCTACTGAGAATCCTTCATGCTCTGGTACATTCTAAAACTCATCAAATTTATTTTCCAAATAGTTAAAATGATAGAACAGATTTGAGCCAAAGAGAAAAATACTATTTTAGAGCCTTGAAAGTGGTTTGACACATCCTTGTTAAAATAAATTTAGCATATGGACAACGAATAATGTTTCTTCTTTCGATGTAACAAAAACATGAAATTTTTTTTTATCTGTATTATAATCACTACTATCCCATTTAAGCAAACAACTAATCAGGACAATACGTACTTCAGACACTCAGAGAAAGAAGATCACCTTTGCTTATTTCCACTATGATCTAACATCCTTTCTAACTAGCTTCTCCAAAGCACTTCACAATAACTATCTATTTCTGCTATTTCCTACTGGAGCCTTTGTTCATAATGTTGTTTGGATTCCACAGATTTAAAAAAAAACAATGGCACTTTTGGCTTATTATCTGCCAACAAACATGCCTGTCAAACAACTAGGCAAACCAGTGACATTCTCCTCTGACATGCTTAGATTCAAATTGTTTGATATGGTTTATAACAAAGCCACTAAATATTCAATGTTGGATTACATTTGTAAATGGCCTATTAAAGTGACAGGAACATTCAATAAATAAAACCAATGAATTAGTAATATCCAATCTTCCAGTTCCTTTTCAAGTAATTCAAAGTGTTTACTTTGTCTAGTATTACTTACATGCTAAGAACTTCCTTTTATTCCATCCTTTGTTACAGACTAAGTATCCAGACACCTAGAGCAAGAGGACTGCATCAGGATTGTTCTGCACTTGAAGTCCATCAGCCCTCTCAAGGCAATGAGGCCACAAAAGTGGCCCATACCGTATGAAGCTTCTGGGAGGGAACTAAAGTGGCAGCGATGTGTCCTGAGCCCACAGTAATGCAGTTGATTGGTTGCCATTGCTACTTTAGCCTATCTTTCTAGGCCTTGTCCTCCGATGGGCCAATGTAGCCACCGGGATGCATAGATATCCTGCTAACAAGTGTTCGAGTATCTAACTCAGTCATAATTAAACCCTTAATGGCAATCATGAAAATCTCCTTTCACTGGTTAGGTAATTGCAGACACAGAGAATCAAAGCTTAACTATAATTGTAGGCCTTGTTGCCAGCTGAATATTGAAATGTGTTAGTATCGTGATTACTTAATGTCCCATCGTGGCTTGTGGCCAATGCTTAAAGCACACTCTAGAAAACTATAACAAAAAGCATAAACAAAGCTTAATTCTCTAATAGCATCTTAATTCTGCTTACACTGAGCATATGTAAGCTTTGATATTCTGAACTTAAGCCATGGCACAGGGTAGATGCCTACAGAAACTAAGTTTGAACTAGAAATGATGTTATAAAGATTGCCCATCTGGAAATAAAATTGTCTGATTATATATATCCTGGCTTTTGCCTTTGGCAAATAATTTTCATCGTAGTTCATTCTGTTACCTGTTAAAGACTCTATCACTCCATGATTTCCACTTAAGAAAACATCCCAAAACTCAGTAACTTGAAACAGCCATCATTTATTCTTGTACGTGTATCTGCCATTTGGTTAGGATTTGGATGATCCTGGCTAGGCTCAGCTGGGCTGAGATAGCCTTGGTTCCAAGATGGAACGTGGGTCAAATTCTTCTCGTCCTTCTTGGAGTGGTGCGTTTCCTGGGGCATGTTTTTCTCACAGGAAATGCAAGAAGGACGATGGTAACCGCACCAACCATGCACATTCAAGTCTTTGCTTCCTTCACATCTACTAAAATCCATTGGCCAAAGTCATTCATATGGCTGTACCTAATGTCAAGGCATGAAGAAATATATTTTGTCTCTAGCTGCAGGAACTACAAACTTACATGGAAATGAATATGAATTCAGGGATGTGTAAAGAATGAGAACCAACAACTGTCTACCATAAGCGCTTCCTTAGTGATTTTCAAATTGTATCTGTGTAGCTCTAGAGCTTTCTCAAACAATCCCTCTCTGTAGGCAGAGTTACACACATTCCAGAGAATATATGCTGTCATTTCTTAAATTAAGTCTCAATTTCCCACAGACTGACTATCCACTTTTCAGGTTCATTGTGGTGAAAATAACAAATGCACCCTTCTAAAAAAATTGAAAAAAATAAATGACAATAACTCAGTATCTAATGTAAGGATTCATGCATTGTACGGAACTGCAGTGTAACCAATAGTTGCCCTGTGGTGTCCGTGGCAACGTACAACTACCTCTTCCTCTGACCAAATGTATAAGCTGTTCCAAGTAATAATATCACCTCCCTCTGCCGACGCTTTACTTTGACAACAAAGTATGGCTCATGTCAAACAAAGGAGAGCTCAAGTGTTTCCAGATTCCAGGACTGTGATACTTGAACAATTAAATGTGGAAGGAATTTCTAGGAAAGTGGAGAGATGGAAGGATATCGCTGCTGCACTCCTTTTTGTTCCAGCCTAATATTAGAAGGGACTACCGTGTTAGAAACAGGCGATAGGAACACACAACTTTTAACACATTTTTATCCTTTTGACACTCAATGTTTATCCTTTGTTGTTGTTGTTAAGTTGTTTGTAGGCTCGTGATAAAACGGCAGTGTTCTTCTTCTTCCTGGGAACACATGTAGAACACAGTCCCCCGACTCTATTCTACATGTGTTCGGTTGGTGTAATGGGGGTGATGGCTTTCTGGCCAGTAGATTGTGAGCAGAGGGGTTATGTATCACTTTTTAGACAAAGACAATTAAAATGTGTGTACTTTCTACTCACTTTCTCTTTCCTCATTCAGCTTCTTAATGTAGAAGAAAACAAAGTTCTAGAAAATGGTTGAGCCACAGAAGAAAAAAACCTATTTCTGTGAAGGAGAGCTCCATTGCCGACCATACAAGACTTGGATGTCTGAAAAATAAATCTTTATTGATTTAAGATACCAAGAATTTGGAGTTGTTCATTCTAGCCATTAACAGATGCTGACCAAAAGATAAAATGATGCTGAGAAAGGGATGTTAATGTAAAAATATCCCAAAATATTCAGCAGGAGGCTAAGTAAGTGGGCCTTGTGTAATGAAGAACCAATCAATATTGGAGGCCAGTAGGCTGGAGGCTTTTGATAATCTTTGGCAAAATGTTTAGTAAAAATGCTGGCGTGATACTTTGAAAGGCAGATCTTGTGCCATTGAGCAGGCAGCTTTAGAAAAGGTGGAAAGAAGCGTTGCGTGAGCATATGTTAGAGGACTATTGGTGACTTTGGCAAGTTATTAAATGAAGTAGATGAGCTGGTTAACAAAAATAAATGAAACTGAGCTAAGAAGATCAGAAGTTCTGGAACCCGCTTCTAGACATTAAATAGTAAGAGATGGTATGGAAAAAGATTGAGGGATGGGGCCTTAAGGATAAGTATCACTAAGCCAAGTGGCAAAGGTGAGAGTTTTGTTCTAGATGGCCTCAAGTTAGCACCATTAATTTGAGGCAGAGAAGCGGGGCGGGGGGGGGGCGGGGGGAAGAAGCAAGAAATAAATCAAGCTTAAGAATTGTCTAGGTTACTGGCACATGGATTTTATTAAGGGTAGATATGTCTTATGCCTGTGATGTTTTTGCCAGTCTTTCAAAATATCATGAGCCCAGGCTTAACAAACACTTTCTTTGTTCAAGCTGTAAGCAAAGTTTGGGTCCTCGAGTTTACTTCATTAGAAGCAGTCTGCAATATATGCGTGGCCTCCAAGGAGGAAACAATCCCCAATGTCTACCTCAGATATGGTATAGAGAATAATTGACAAAAACAATGGGCAAATGAGTCCCTTCCAGAGAGCATCACTAGTGTCCAACTAAAGCAATTTTCTCAAATGCCTGGACAGATGACATTCAGTATGTCTGCCTGTTGATTATGAGAATATCAGGAAATGTGTCTATTTATTTCATAGGTCCCCGTGCAATAAGGAGCCACAACTAGACGGACAGAGTACTATCCATTATTTGGATAGCATAGGCTTACACTGAATGCAAAGATTGGATTGAGTTCTTTCCTGGGGAGAGGTATGCGTGTGTTCTATACGTGGAGAAAAAGAAATAATATTTCATGATAAAAATGACTAACTGTGGTAGATGTTGCTAATTTTCACATGAAATAGATCCTCTTCTTCTTGGCATATCACTAGACTCTCTTTTTCCAGATTCCCTTGCAGTTCTTTAGAACTACGCAACTGAGGCCAAGGAATAAGAAGTGAAATGTTATCCCAAGATTTAGGTGGTTAAGAAAGAATGTGCCTTCTCCCTCATCTCTTTGCTCATCCATACCACTGAATGCAGAGAAAAATGAGGCCTTAGGAGATGTTGGATTACAGGAGGTAAGGGCCCTGAATCTCTCAATAATACCATGTGGCAAATCCAGATTGAACGATGACATGAGAGAACAATATATTTTAATTGTATTAAGACACTGAGAGTGTGGTTTCTAGTGTTAGGGTGGCTTGCCCCTCCTGCTTTAGTGCTTATAATCCATTATTTTTTATATTTTAGGTTGATATATTTAAAACTATGAATGTGTTTCAAATGTTGGATTTCATTTTAACCAAGCTGTGTTGCATTAAATCCATTTTGTAGCTTACTACTAGTTATGTTTATTTTACAACATTATTTCTCCTTCTTCTTCTTCTTCTTCTTCTTCTTCTTCTTCTTCTTCTTCTTCTTCTTTTGGTTATTTATGGCTTCCTTCCCATCAAGTTAATTTCTGTATACTGGAATTCCATATGAGATATCCTGGGACCAAAGGGGTTATGTTACTGAAAACCAAACTAGTCAAATCTAGGATTCTAGTTTTATATATGGTGCATGGTGCCACTCCACTTGAAATTAGGTAATCTATATTTAGAAGGCAGATATAATTTTTCATGCACAATAATTTCCATAAAATTCTGTGGAATATATTTTTAGCTAGGGAAGGAGTGCTAAAATTGAAGGGAGAGTGGTTAAAACTAAGATGTTAAGTAGCCAGTGGGCAAAAATAATTATTTTTAATAACATCATTGCATTCACAATTTGGAATGGAACTCATTGACTATTCTAATGCCTTACATGGTACAGCCTTTTTATTATTCAAATAAAAAAACTGAGCCATAGAGCAGTAAATTAATTTGCCCAGGTTCATAAAGGTAGAAAACTGAGACTCAGACCTGGGAACCAAACCTCCTACTACCTAACCCAGTGTTCTTTCCACTATAACACACTTTTCAATCCATTAGACATTGTATATCAGAGAAACTTACCAATTTTGACTTTTGTGAGATATGTTTATTAAAATAAAATATAATTTTCTTCCAAAATTAATATATATATTTAATGAAAATCCAATAAAAATCCCAAAGAGATTATTTTAGAATCTGATCTATTTTATTAGAAAGAGTAAATAGACATCAATATTTAGGAAATGGTAAAAAAAAAAAAAAAAGACTAATAACAGGGTATCTGCCATACAAGATTTTAAACTTTACTATAAAATTACACAATTGAAACTGTGTGGTGGTATTATTAAGACAAACATCAGCTAAATAAGATAGTATAACATAACCTAGACACAGATTCTACAAAGAAGTCCATATATTGCAAGAACTGGCAGTATAAATAGGATGAAAGAAACAGTCTGTGACTATCTTCTGCTTTTCATAAGCAAGTCCAGCCAAGCCCTAGATGCTCCTTTTCTAGGTGATAGACTTAAATGAGGGAGGAGCAAACAACCTCTACAAAATCTTGCATTCAAATCTCTTTGTGTAGAAGTGCAAGTTATTCTCTTTGATTCTCTTAGCGGCTAGAGGAAACTGATTGCACTCTACCGAGAAGTTCGGAATTTTCGTGAAATGTTACAACAGATTCCCCTTTTTGCTGTGACAGAGGTTCACATAAGAAGATCAGAATACTCCTCCCTCCAAAACATTGCTAAGGAATAAAGGAACAATAAAACCTGCTTACTAGTCCTTAAGTGGGAGTTCAAAATATTCTCTCACAAGTACAATAGCCTAGAGAGAGAATTCATCCTTAATTTGCATAAGTCCTAAGACAAAGAAGTAGATATACTAAGCTTACAAGGAAATGAAGAAATCACTGTAGAAATATCAATAGTTTTTAGAATATGATCACCAATCTTCTATTTACGAAAATGACATAAAAAACAAACAATATAAAAATACCAATATTTTTATTTAATACGCAAAGTAAATGGTTAATATGAAAAAAGTTCATATAAAATCAACTAGAAAATATACATAGGCCAATAGGTGAGTAAAAAGGATGTGAAGGAGAAATTTACAAATGAATAAATATAAAGGTTTTGTTACAGTAGAGAATGCACATGTTTTCAAGATTTTAACAAAATATTTGAAATATGTATTGCAAGTTTTTAAAAGGTTGAAACACCTGACTATTAATTTGTTTTGGAATCTATCCCAAAGTAAAAATGCCTTAAAGAAAAAAAGATGTGCATAAAGAAAGAAAGAAAAAGAAAAAAGATATACACACATCATATTTTATCAGTAAAATTGAAATTTTAAATTAATTCAGACAGAAATCAGCCTGAATTAACCTGTATAGGAGAAATGTTAAATAAATTTCAATGAAATATTATGTAATTAATAATATGGGAATTGGAAAAAGTTTTGAATAATCTTTATTTGTTTCAATTATATGGAATATATGGGAATATTGACAAAATATAGCACAGGTAAAAGCTGGAAAAATCATGTATTAGTATCTGAATTCTATAAAAGGATACATACATCTAGGAAAATATATCTGCCAACTATAACAAAGTCAATATTGCTAAACACTGTAATTATGAGTGGGTGGTAATTTCTTTTCTCTGTTTCTCCAAATTTTCAAAATATACATTGATTACTTTCAAATTCTGAACACTTTAATATCCTTGCCTTCCCCCATACAAGTCTATGCATAAATACTATCAGAGTTGAAAGCTACTTGACTAAATAAAGATAGCATGGAACTATATTCTACTGGCCATCTATTTTCAGAGTTATTAAGGAGATATCATAAAATTTATGAGTGATTTTCTACTTTTATGTCCTTAAGTAATCTTTTTTAGATTAAACCAATTATTTGATTTTATAATTAAAATCCTTTTCTCTTTCTTTTCTTCTCCCATTAAACTAGCAGAACTCCTATTAAGATAGTGTTAATTGCCATCTTTTACATCTCACTGAAATAAAAAATTTGAATGTTTCACTTTGTGTGTCAAACTATGTATCTCAGAATACCGGTGTTTTATTACCCCATGGCAAAGCAGTACCAAAATTCAGTTAGAGTCGTACAGGAGATATGAAACATGTGTTTATCCAATCCCTGTTGATCTCTTCAATCTTTATCACATTGTTTCAAAGATGTTAAGATAACTGTATTTACCCATTATACTTATTGCTCTTCCAATTTCCTCAGGTTAGAAAGCTGATATGCAAAATCTCTAAATTGCACTGGCAACCCTCCAAGGAAATCTACTACAGACAACCAAAAGCTGGATGAGAAGAAACAGAAAGAAATTTTTCAAATAGGTATTTACAGAACTTTTAATAGCCAACTTACCTTCGGTATTATTCCTAAGACCTCTTGCATGACATTGGGAGCAGTAAGAATTTCGAAGTCTAGAATAATTCACAGCTCAGTACAATCTAAAGGGCAGCTATCCTTTGTAAGATGTAATGTGGTTTTTACATACGTAAATTAAAGTTTTAAAAACTGCGTACCATAGAAAAAATAATTTGGTGAGATATGATCTGTTGCTTTGATGCAATGAGAAGGTGTTTTCTTTTGCTAGGTTAAACAAGAGTAGTAGTTGTTGCTAATTGCAAGAGTTTACAGAAATTTTAATAAGCTAATGCACATCCTAAACCTTTCCCAGACTTAAAACATCATTCTCATCCTAAATTCTAATTAAAAAAAAAAATGCCCCCATGTGTGTCCCCCTGAAAACGGTTAGGAAATACTTATCCTTGGCAATTCTTTTACTACCACTTTTAATGTAAAGAATCTTTTTTTTTTTTTTTCCAAATTTACAACTTTTTTCAACAGTATGACTGCAAGTGATCTAGCCTGGACTACATCTACTCCCTCCACCAAAAATGATCAAAAGTATATATGGTGCGAGTTTTTCTATCTCCTAAGAGTCCTATACATTCTGGCTCTGGTTTCCTGAGACGAGAAATGGGGAAATGCCCACAAGCAAAGTGAGGCCTAACTTAAGTCACAGAGATGGAAATAACTTTCAGCATATACCCACAAGGACACAGCCAGCCACCATGAAGAAGTGGATGATTGTTTAGAGTAAAAACAGTTCTAGAGAACCGAGTTGTGCCCTCAGCACACGTCACCTCCTCCTCTCTGCTTTAGTGTTCCACATGACGCCAACTCAGTCACTCTCTCTCTGCATCTACAGCTCCTGCTGTCACTTGCAAGCTGGTCCTCATTATTCTCTTCTCTATTGAGGCGTTTTCTTAACCCTGAGTCCTACATCCCCATAGTTTCTGCTTACTGCTTCCTTTCTGTGTATCTCTCAGCAACTTTAACCACCCTATTGTCTTCAGCCTTTCTTTGAATGTCCCATTCAAACTTCACAAAGGACATGAAAATCTGATTGGGTCTGTCAGTCTCATCCATTTTAAGGCAGCTGAGTTGGCGAAAGTGCTCTCGCCAGGAAAATGTACACTCTGCTGGCCAGACGCCATGTGGGTGCCTTTGTGTCTAGCACGCACTCTGGGACCAATTGTATATGGTAAGAGTGGTGATGTCCCCCACATAAGGAGCCCCTCTGAGGGAATTTGGGAACAACAGACACCTTGGAATCTCCAAGGAAAACCACGAAACTGACAGATGGCTTAGGATGCCCCCTTTTGGTATTATTTATGTCCTCTTTTGTACTGTCTTTAGTACATCCCTTAAACGTTTATGTTGTTCTGTGTATATCCTCATGAGGAATTAAAAAGAAAAGTTCCCGCTTAAATGTGTATAGAGTATTGGTAAATGCCTAAGAGGAGAATGAGCACAGTAGATGAAATCCTCATTGAAGCCTTAGTAAAAAATGTGCAACTAATTTGAGACACCTCCTGTAAAAGAAATTAAAGGTGTTTCTGAGGAAGATCCAGCTTAGTGAACAAACGTGAGCCATGAAATTGGATGATCAACCAGTTGCTTGAAATAATGCATTGATTAGGTACTCTTATTAATAAGGCAGGAGGTCTCATACCTCCAGTAGTATTTTTGCTGCTACGAATTGGAGATGTGGAAAGCAACGTCTGGGACTGAGGAAGATCATTTCTTTCCTTAATCCTTACAGAAGAGTAGACCAGAGATGTTGAGGCTGAGAAGATACATTACCCTCCAACGCAGGACGTCAATAAGGCGTATGCACTGAAATGGGTTGGAAACCATCTAAGGCCAAGAAAATGACAAGCAGGGAATGTTAAGAGCCTTGTGCTCTGTCATCAATAGTTTGAATGCTCGAGAGAGGTCAAGACCCATAAGATTAGCCCCTTCTTCTGTCACACAAAAATTGAAAGGCTGGTTTAAACTGTGCTTTTATAATAGCACTATAAAGTAAGGTCATTCTTCCATGTATGCCAATAAGAACATTCGCATCTGCAGCAATTTGTGCTATGGTAAGCCATAAAAGCAAAAGAGCACTTGGCCATATATATTCTGAGAGAACCCGAGTGCCTGGAATCAGTGAAACAGGAAAGTCACGGAGTGAGCAAGAACGCATCTTGAAAAAGTGGCCGTGGCACGGGAATCGTGTTAATTGAGTTCCTTCTCAGGCTCAATTTGTACCACTGGTGGCAACATTTCCTCTGAGGGGGCCGGTGATCGATAACGTGACTGACAATGGTAAAGTAAAAGGAAGGAAGTGTTCTCTTCCAAGGGCAGTACAGGTGTGTCCATGGTGTTGATGTTTACAGAGCCCATTTCTCTTATGCCAGCCAATCCCACACAGCCTCTGTCCTGAACATCTGGGCACTATACACACCCTGATCTGAACTTAAAAAGGTAAAGATTCACACCAGTCTACCATCTTCACCCACCGAGATCAAATCAATATTCATGGAAAACGAAAAGTGAACGTTAATGCAACTCTAAGCAATCATAGTTCCAAATGCAATCACCTTGGTTTCTAAATTTGGCAATTTATTTACACGTCAGCCAATGGAGGAATGGACTTGAATATTTCTCAAAACATTTAATACTTCTCAATATCAGGCTTATTTGGTTTTATTCCGTATTTGTGACATACCTGACAGACTGTTCAGTGCCTAAATTAACTAACATGTGTTCAGATGCCAAGACTTCTTACACATAAACCTAGGATGAAAGACACAAAATATTCTTTCAGGGGCTGAGAAGGAGTTTTCCACAAATTTATGTAAGACATAAAAAGTCTCTGATAAGATCTTTAACTTAAGACAACTTATCTGAAACGGCTTCCACGTGAGGAATATATGAGAAACGTTAGAAGCCTAACAAGTTATTCTCATTACATTTGCTCATATGGGAGTCATAGTAGAGTGAAGTTTATAAAGGAAGCAAAAAGGTGACATTTTCAAATTGTTTTCCAGATGACTCTTTATAAAGTGAGTTGGCAGCTTTAGCATAATTTGAGCTCAACAGGTATGAAGAGCACAAAACAATCCCAAACAAGCAGCATTGTTCCCTGGGATAACAGTCTTTTAACAAAGTAAAAGCGGTTCTGAATGAATTGTAAAGAAAAAAAAAATCTGTCCAGTGATCAGAACACAGAGGGTTGTGGTTCACTGGCTCTGTCTCAAAGGACCCAGGAAACTGGGAGGGGCAACCACTTTCCACACTCCACAGGCCACATGGAAGCTTGGCGGATGAAGAAAAAATCCCCAGGGCTGGTGACTGGTCAATTACGAATTGTAATTCAACTGTCCCTACAGTTGCCAGAGAAACCAACTTGGGAACTGTGGTACCTTTTGAGACACGACTAAAGAATGGCCATGGCTGGTTAGAATACAGTACTAACAACAGTGTTTGATCCATGTGCTGAACAGTACAATACAGGCAATTCCTTGCACTTACCAACTGCCTTATTAGTAAAAAAGGGAGCAAAAACATGTGGCTATATCAACATGCCATGGTTCCCTCGTCCACAACTGACTGCATCTGGTGTTAAACTGAAAAACTGATACTTCAGAGACATGAATCTGCCACATTTCAAGGATATGACATCAATGAGAACAAAAATGTGAAAACAAAAAACAATTCCATAGAGCAGGTAAACACCTTGACAAATATGAACACTTTCAATCATGTCAAACTGTTTTAAAAATGCCCACTTTGCCATCCCTCTCCAGATACTTAACGCTTCCTAACACAAGAATAGAATAAATACAGGAGAGAAATCAATACTCTGCACGTCTAAACTGTTCAAGCCTGCCAGTGCAATCAAACTTTCTTCTTTTTCTCTGCAAAGAGCTCAGAGGTAGTTTCTCAGTTCAAGGATGAAACATTCTCACTGCTCCTTCTCTAAATATAAATATAGATAACAGAGACATTAATTTCCTGAGAATTTAGCTGAAGAATTGTTTTTAGTTGTGTTCTCAGCAGCAGTTTTCTCTGGCTAGATTGAATGATTCTTTTACAAATGACCTTGTCAGTAAAGCTCCTAATAATTGCTAACTTTTTAATACTTTGTAATTGGTAGAAAAGGCTTTTCTCCTGATTTAGTGAGAAATAACTTAATGTTCCTTTTTAAAAAGGGATTATTTTCCTTGAACTTTAATATGGAAGCTGTTAAATTAGCAGCCCTGGAGGCTGGAAACTTCCATTGAGCCACAAAACCCGTAGAGCAGGAAGCTTTCGTACAAGCCTTGGAAATGCCAATGAAGAGCCTGTAATCTCCATCCCCAACTGATGTAGGCAGGAGGGTTTTGACAGATCCAGTTGGGGCAATAATTTGAAGTTTGGAAAGGAAACATACCTGTCCAGAATAAGGGCCATCCACTAATGTATTTCCAAGAGACTGTCTAATTATCGTCGGGTACCAAGTAATCTTCTGAATAGACTGGGGCCCTCCTCCTCCAACCTGCTTCCCGAGTCACTGATGTTTCCACATTCCTTGCCTTTCCTGCACTTTAGACAGATTTCATTAAAATCAAGCTGGGTTCTTTTTCTCTCTTTGATGATCAGTGCTTCTTAGCATAATATTCAGGGCCTTTGTCCTCAGACACCCTTGCAGGACCATTCCCTCCCAGAACTCTCATGAATTCCATGGCTGGCTCCAGAAGGCTGGAACTTCTGAAGACAGTCTTCATGGTTGGATGGCCTGAAACTGTTAGTCTTTTTGAAAAGAAATTTCTTAATATTTATGGATTTCTAACAATGTGATATGTGCCAAAAAGTAGGCTAGGGATATCAGCAATTTGGTTTTTGATGGGAAAATAAACCCCAGAATTCAATGTATAAAGACTCAGATTATCAGTTTTTGGTATCAAAAATTGAGAAAATTTTTCTTTGGCTGATTTACAACACGTGGGCACTTTTTTTTCCTTAATATTTATTATTCTGAAGAAATGGATCATGAAATCATATTTTTAGCAAACTTATTAATGTAAGAGGAAAACAACTTTTTATATTATCAGCTATATTAAATAACTCCTTGATTCTGTTTCTGGGGTTATACATGACATGTGCAATTTTGAGGTCATAAGACATAATATATATTCTACCATTCTTGAAAAAAAAATACTATGTGCCTTCCTATTGCCTTCATTGAGTTAAAGGTTTGGATGTTTTAATTTTCCTTTAAAATATTCTCCACTAAAAACTATTTCTCCTGTAAATAAAGAATACGAAGATTTGTTATTTATTTAAATATTTTTAATGAGTGACTCTATTTAATCAGATTTCTCTAAGAAAATGAAATACAATTGAGGAAAATATGTTGAATTGATTTATTCTGTTGCTCACCTATATCCACATGATATTTTCCAATTTCCATACCAAGATACCAGAAGGCGGGTGTTATTCTTATTTATTTATAATTATACATTTTCTTTGAATACGTAGTCTTCCCCCTCTCTCCCTACCTGTGGTAAAGTCTTGTATGCATATTGCAGGGAGAGTGATGGTGATAATAATTATAAGTAGGACCTAGACAGAACATTTGGTGTAATGAATATTGAAAGGGTTCACACATATTAAGATCTAGGATGGTTATTCTTTCCTTAGTTTGAAAATTACTTTAAAAGCAAAAACAAAACAAAACAAAACAAAAGCTTTCCCTTTTTTCCTCTGTTTTTTTTTCAGGTTTATATTGTATATTTAGAATCGCAAATTAAATTTCTTATGAAAAGAACTTAAGATACACTCTGGTAAGTAGTGAGAAGTGGCTGGAGAAGCAGAAAGAACCTAGTATACTGGGTTAAGGGGTTTCTGTTACATCTCATTAGCCATCATGAAATATTGGGCAAAAACCCTGCATATTCACATTTTCACTTTAGAAATATGATTCTTGAGTCAATTTGGAAGGATGATTAGAATGAGAGACAACAGGAAGTAGAAGTTTTTCTACCACAGAAGATAATAATCTATATCATACACTGTAGACTATACTAATTATAGACTAATCTAAGCAGGAGATGGTGAAGGTTAGGTATAGAGAGAGAGCATTGAGATATTTGAGAAGAGTCACCAGACTTGATGACCCAACAGATGTGGGGTGGGAATGAAAGGATGACCAAAGCTAATCTCAGCTAATCTCAGGTTTTGACTTGAGGATTGGACGGAGGAACATGCTATGCAGTAAGATGAGGAAACTGGAAAGAGGAGTAGACTCATTTGGGGAAGACAACATCACTATATGGAGGTTTCAGTTGTGAGGTACCAGGTAGGATATCCCGATGAAAGCCAATAAAAGCTATTGAGTGAAGCCTTCCTTCCCTCCTCATTTGAAAATGTACACATTATTAGGAAGTGCTTCACTGAAATGTTTTGCCATGACAGTTCGATATTCCTCCAGCTTTGTATTGGCAGAGTAAGAACTCAACAAGTGTACATTAAATTGAGAAAATAAATGAATGCGTGAAGGAATGAATATTCTCACTTTGTCATCTCCCACACTAACTGTAATTATTTCCTCATGTTCATATCTCCCAATAGCTGTGAATTTCTAGAGATGACATCCTTATAAGCTCCAAAATTTAGCAAGTGACCAGAAGATAGAGAACATTCAATTAGTGCTTATTTGTTGACAGTATGAATTAATTCGTGAATTACTGAAGGAGTTAATCAGCCAGCTTGTCTCAGAGTTTACTATTTGTAAGGGGGAGTAGTAGACAAAACCATTTAAGGAAGACATTATCTCTTTCCAATCACTGGTGTACTTGACTAGTTTGCTGAAGCTGGCATAACAAAGAATTACCGACTGGATGACTTAAATCAACAGAAATTATTCTCTCAGGATTATGGAAGCTAGAAGTCTGAGATTAAGGTATTGGTAGGGTTGTTTTCTTCTGAGGCCTCTCTTCTTTGCTTACAGATGGCTGTCTCCTTCCTGGGTGTTCACATGGTCTTCCCTTTGTATGTGATTGTGTCCAAATATCCTCTGTTTCTAAGGACACCAGTCATTGAATTAAAGTCCATCCTAACAACTCATTTTAATTTAACTACTTTGTTAAGACCCTATCTCCAAATACAGTCACATTCTGAGGTGGTAAGGGTTAATACAATTCACTCCCTAACAGATACCATTTGGAATTCCTGGAATCTATATGGCCTGTCTAGCAATTTAAAGACAGCTGACTCTATCAGACATTACCAAACAACCTAACTCTAATTCACCTTAATGTTTATATCCTTAAAATACCCTAGTTCCTTGGTATTCTATCAGTATATCAGTCAATTGGAGAACCTAAAATAGTATATTGAGATGACTGCATGAATTTCTAAATACTTTTCTGAGTATAAGTACCTAAAGATGAGAAATGTATATTGTGAATAATGTATATTTGAATATTTTGAAGAATCATAAATATCATGTGGATAATTGGGATTTTTCAGAGTCACTACAATTATTAGACTCATTTTCTATATTTCAGTAAGGAAATAACTCATACTTTTTAAACAATAAATATAGAGCAATTAAAAATATTTCTATGATCAGTGATCTCATTTAGTGATAAATCATGATTGAGGCAGCAAGGGTTTATTCTGAAGAACTCATGCCATTTTTTTAATGCCATTTTTTTTTAACACTGACCTCAGGGCAGACATTTCTAGTTAAGTGCAAGTGTCAGATGCAGAGCTGTTGTACTGATTATAAAACAAAGGTGAGGCAAAGGAGGAAGAGGAAAAGCTCAGTGTACTGGGGGAAGGCAGGAAGCCAAAGGAGGGAGATGCCAGACTGGGTGAGCCTGCTCGTTTCACTAGTCACATCTTGCACTGTGGACAATGTTCCACTTCTCAGCAGAAGCAACCTGTGGGACTCAGGAGAGTCATGAAATTTAATCTGCAATTCCTTAAGTCCCATTTTGTCCTTAGTTGCTGATGATTCTACTTTTTCCCCCCTCAAATTAAGCAGTGTAAGGTCTTGGAACCCAGAATTTTTTTCCTATTAAAGAAATTATTCTACTGTAACATGTAAATTCCTTATATCTCTGTAATGAAGAGCTCAAACTTAATTTTTCGTTAATGTAAGATTTTTTTTTGCATCTAATTTGATGAATAATGTAAGCTTTGGAGACATATTCTCTTATTCTCGTTTAACCCCCTCATTGGGCCGACCTAATTTTTTTTTCCAATCCTTACCCATTTTACATAAACTACACTCCATGTAACAGCAAGATGGATCTAAAATCAGCATGGATGTCAGATAGGAGAATATCCATGTAGAGTAATTTATTCAGAGAGCCAATTTAAATGCCTCATTTAAATTTCATGGAAATGGTCTTGCTTGTCCAGCAACTGGCTGTGGAATAGGTTAGGAGGAGCTTATTTTCTGGCCCCTCATTTTCTCTATCTCTTTGCCACTGTCTAAAATCCAGCTTCTAGGACTCTATCCAAACAACACACACACACACACACACAAATCATTTTTAGGCTTGGGTAATTCCTTCAAGCCAATACATTTCCCTTGCAAGTTTGCAAGTTAACTGCCATTTGCTAGAGTAGATCCGGTCTAATATGCCTCAAGTCAACTTGTGTGTGGTTCAAATGGGGGTTCATATTTCTGTTCCGTGTCTACATGCATTGTCTGTTAGGAATTCTGTCTGCTGGTTGCACAGCAACCTAACCAGCAGAAATTAGGTTGGACACCAAGGCACTGATTAGAGTTATAAAAAGCATGGATTTATTTCTGTTTATCTTAGACTTTATTTGGCTCTAAAAATCCAGTCGACTGAAGCAGAGGTTCATTTAAGTTCCTTCAGTGTGCAAATCTTATCACCAGTTTTACAGCTTAATAACTGACGATTTTCTCCTTTTGTCTTTAAATTTCCCATATTCACACATCTCTTTGAAATGGACATTTTGAAATCTTTCAAAAAGGGTGAAACATAAACCCTCTTAATGACTAACTTTATAAAGCAGAGGACAACCTTGGCTTTGCCCAACATAGATCATAGAGACCTGTGGTATGCAGAGAAGAGGTAGATAACTGGCCTTCAGCTCCTGGGAAAATGGACTCATTGGGACGTCCCTCTGACTTCTGAGACCCAATCAAAAATGCAACTCACTGCTGAATTGGAAAACCTCAGCCAGGTCATCCTCCTGTTGTAATAATGAAGTCTTTATATTCTGATGACCATGGTGTTAAACCTTGTTTGTACTTGGTCTTCCTTGCAACATTTTCACAGTTCATCTTATTAAATGGTTGGGCCACATTTAACTCTACACCCACTTTCTCCAGATCACAGTGTTTGATCATAGATTTATAGATCATTTAACACGAGCAACAGCTATTTCACCAACAGTCTTGCTGTCGTTAAGCAGCAGCTACTGTCAAAGTTCAGGAACAGGCCCAGCAGGATGATGAAAAGAATCAAGACACAGTGCCTTTCCAACTGTCACAACAGCAGAGAGAAGCATCTGGTGCCCAGGACAGCCAGTAGAAAGGGCGCCAGCAATGGGGGCTCTGATTCTGCAGGCTTTTAGGAGAAGTTCCCATCTCTATCTCAATGGACAAGGCAAGGAACCCCATCAAATTCCACAAAGGACAGATTAGAAAGTTATTGTGCCAGAAATCCCCTGGAATCATCAATCTCAAAACCAGAGGAGATTTTCCTGAAAACTGAAAATAAACAAACAAAACTTATTAATGAATATAGACTGAGAGAACAAAAACTGTTCACACACAAAAAATTTACTTTAAAACATCTTTGCTTCTTGGAATCCATATTTATGGCGGAAATTAATAAACCTCTTTTATTACATATTCATGTATTATCTGGTTTGCATCATTTCTTGGTATAGCTGTGTCCTCATCTCTGACACTCTTTCCTATCATTGTGATATTGTGAGAACTAAATTAGAAAGTGCATGGAAAGTGTCTTGACTGGAGCCTAGAACCAAATAAATTTTCCATAAGTGGGAAGATTTTTGTTTTAAGCTGTTTTAATTCCAAAGAGCAAGGAATTATTTCCCATAAATTTAATTAAATGGTCCTACATTAGCAAGTACTAAACTTCTAGAAAATACAGTAATTATTCCTACCGAAGACATAGATTGGACTCCCAAAATTTGTTTATGAGTCAAATGGAATAGATTATTTCACAAAATGTTATAGGTAGTCATAAAGGCTCGAGGCCAGCCTGTAAAATCATTACTTTTTGTAAATTTAAGCTAGTATAATCTTCCAGGGACAGAAATACATCCCTCTTAAAGATACCACATTTTTAAAATATAATTGATTGAAAGGAAATATTGTTGTTAGTATTATGTATTTTTAATTTTGGTTCTTCAGTAAAGCAAAAAGTTTAATGAAAAGCAACTCAGAAGAAAGTGAGGTCTTCTGTGAAACTTTTACATGAAATGCATTTAAGGGCTTTGGGGATATATTATTTTTATTTTGTTTTATTTTAACAATGACAAATTATTATCCTGCTTCATATATTTCTTTTGCTTTAATCTAATCCTTGTGTTTCCTCAATAACATAAATGAGTCATTTAATAAAGATAAGAGTCATATCTTGATTATAATGTGTTTTATTTAATTTCTTAATTCCAGCGTTAGCACATAGCTGTAGATGTTATATATATGTATATGTGTATATACATATATATAAAAAGTATACACATTTTATATGTTTTATATATATATGGTTATATGTAATATACACACACATATATGTGGTGATATCTAATAAACTAAATCAATAAAAGAAGCTTTTTTCCCTCTGGAAAGCAGGCAGGGACAAAAGACAATAGAGAAGGAAAGCTAATATTATATGAAAAACTAAGAAATGGAAGTGTAGAATTTATTTTATTTTAATATGAAGAAATTAAAGAAGTATTAAGAGTCAGAGTATCATATATTAGGCAACAGAGACCATAGGACCTTGACAATTTAGCAATTCTATCTTGCAACTGCAAGTAACACCATGACCACCTGACAATGACTTAAACCAGAGCTTCTTAAATTTTGATATTCTTTTTAATTGACTTTATCTGTTAAAATGCCTATCTGATTGGATAGGTCTCAGGTGAGTCCTGAGATTCCACATTTTACAACTTCCCAGATGATGCTGATCATGACCACACTTTGAGTAGCAAGGGTTTGAGACACATTGTAGTAGCATTGTATTATTGTAATTAACATTGTATTAGCCAATATTTGACATTTATTGTTGACTAGATGAGAAATCTATAGTCATGGTTAGTGGTTAGTTCATGAGCTCAATGTTATCATCAAGAAACTGGAGAATTCTCATCCTCTGCTTTAATATTTCAGCATTTATTGTCATATTAATTATTGATCTCACATGGCTGCTACAATTCCAGTCATTATGTTCTCACACAACCACATCCAAAGGCGGAAGCATGCATAAGAACTTTACAGTAGTATCTCTTCTCTTACCATGTTACAAAACTTATTTCAGAAGGTTCAGAACAGGTTCCCCCTAATAGCTCATTGGCAGGAATTGGATCATATGGCCGTTTCTACCTGCAGGAGAGGGAAAGGAAGTGCTAGACTTTTTAGCCCCTGGAGTGAAGGTTGGATGAGGGAGGAGGGGGTTGAGAATGGCTATTAGGTAGCCAAGAAAACAGTCATGTATAGGAGGTTTCATTATGATTGCCTTCTGGGTGGAGTAGATCATCTTCCTTCCTGGAGTGCAGGAAAGAAAGGGAGACCACAAACTAATGGATTCTATAGATACATTTTCATTAGTCCATTCTTCATATTTCAAGAAATGTCTGAAGCATATCTGGCAGAAGGTGTCAGGTTATTTAAAATCATTTATTTTCAATTGCAATGTTTAACGCAGTATAGGTTTAACTGAGGTTTGTATAAAATAAATTGGATCTTTTTGGCTTTTAGCTAATAGGTCTCCATTCCTCCAGCTCACGGCTTATGCATTTGACACAGTTGTACATGTGAGTATGAGCCATCCTATAGCTTTTTATTCACAACACACATAACAAAATTTAAAATCAAAGCATGTTAAAGATGCACAATTGTTAAAGGGGACCTGGGTGGTTCAGTTGGTTAAGCTTCTTACTCTTGATCTCAGCTCAGGTCATGATCTCACAGTTCTTGAGTTGGAGTCCCATGTCTGTGCGGCTCTGCCCTGACAGTGTGGAAGCTGCTTAGGATTCTGTCTGTCTCTCTCTTTCTGCTCTTCCCCGACTTGCTCTCTCTCTCTCTCTCTCTCTCTCTCCAAATGACTAAGTAAACTTAAATTTTTTTTTTAAATGCACAATTGTTGAAATAAATAGAGCAGATGGGTAGAACAAATTACTTGCTATTTCAGGTAATTTTAACTCTTTAGGTATTTTTAAGGGAAAATATACAAAGCCCAAAATGTTTCAAATGGTTTATTTAATTTTGTATTTAATTTTGTGGTAAAAAGGGTAAACTTCAAAGACAATAACTTTATACATGATTGATATATTTCAGGGAGAAGCATAAAGAAAAAAAAACACTAAATGCTCTAAGAAAAAGTGGTAAAAACTTCAACTCATAATAAAGTGTCATTTTTTTACATAAACAATTTAAAATGAATAGTTTCAGATAATAGTTTTACATAACATTGACCCAGATTATTGACCTTTAACATATGCATTTAATACTGTAAACTTCTCTTAGCCCTGGTTTCATTCATCTCACAAATTTTGTTTAGTTGTATTTATTTTTATTTGGTTAAAGATATTTTTTTTGACATTTTTTCATTTGTGAGAGAGACAGGGAGACAGAGTGTGAGCGGGGGAGGGGAAGACAGAGGAAGGAGACACAGAATCCAAAGCCGGTTCCAGGTTCTGAGCTGTCAGCACAGAATCCAATGTGGGGCTCGAACCAACAGACTGTGAGATCATGACCTGAGCCGAAGTTGGAGGCTTAACCGACTGAGCCACCCAGGTGGCCCTGGTTAAAAATATTTTAAAATTCCTTTTCAGATTTCATCTTTGACCCATGTGTTATTTAGAAGTGTGCTATTTAATCTCTATGCATTTTTTAATTTTCCATGTATCTTTCTGTTGTTATCGATTTTTAAGTTAATTCCATTGTGGTGTGAAAGCAGACATTGTACAATTTCTTTATTTTGTTTTTTGTTTGTTTGTTTGTTTTCTTCCATGTTTTTACTTAAATTCCAGTTAACATACAGTGTAGTATTAATTTTAGGCATAGAATTTAGAGATTCATCAGTTACATACAACACCTGGTGCTCATCAAAACAAGTGCACTCTTGGGTTCTGTGTTGGGCATGGAACCTACTTAAAACACAAACAAACAAACAAACAAACAAGCAAACAAAACAAATGCACTTGTTAATCCTCATCACCTATTTAACCCCGCACCTTGTCCACCTCTCCTCTGGTAACTATCAGCTTGTTCTCTATAGTTAAGAATCTATCTCTTCGTTTTTCTTCTCTTTCATTTGTTTTGTTTCTTAAATTCCACATGTGAGTGAAATCATATGGTAGTTGTCTTTCTCTATGACTATTTCTTTTAGCATAATACTCTCTAGCTCCATCCACATCATTGTAAATGCAAATTTTCATTCTTTTTTATGGCTGAGTAATAGTCCATTGTATGTATATGTGTATATACATCTTCTTTATCCATCATCAGTCGATGGACATTTGGGCTCTTTCATAATTTGGCTATTGTTGATAATGCTGCTATAAACTTTGGGGTGCATAAAACCCTTTGAATTAGTATTTTTTATCGTTTGGGTAAATACCTAGTGGTGCAATTACTGAGTCATGGGGTACTTCTATTTTTAAATTTTGAGGAACCTTCAGACTTGTTTTCCAGAGTGACTGCTCCAGTTTGCATTCCCACCAACAGTGTAAGATGTTCCCCTTTCCCTACATCGTCATTAACACCTGTCGTTTCCTGTGTTGTTGATTTTAACCATTCTGATTGATGTGAGATGATATTTCATCATAGTTTTGATCTGTATTTTCTTGATGATGAGAGATGTTGAGCATCTTTTTACGTGTGTGTTGGCCATCTGTATGTCTTTTTTTTTGTTTTTCATTTATGAAGATGTGCTTTATGGTCCAGAATGTGGTCTATTTTTTTGAATTTCTATGTGAGTTTGAGAAAAAATATGTAGTCTGCAATTTTCACTACCCACATCTCTCAATTTTCATTGGCCAAAGTGAGTCACAGGGTCATGCTTGAGCTCAGCAGAAAAGGGAAATATAATATTTATATATGAAGGAAATAAATTCTGGTGAATAATATATCCTCAAAATAAACCCTCAAAAAAAAGTTGTTTTAATTCCAAAGAGCAAGGAATTTGAGGATTTTTTTTTAAATTCTTGACTGAAATCTGCCAACAATTTTCTCATTCATTTTATGATTAATTTACTAAATAAATATTGATTAATCATTATTCCAACTACCATGCTGAACATAGGGTTATAGGCTTAGCCTTTAACTTTTTGGAGCATATAGACTATCAACTTGAAATCTTTGCAGCCAAGAGACATAGATGTGGCCACTGCTTCATAACAGAAGAAGTCATATACATAGCACATTACCATTAGTAATCATCAGCATAATAATTTATTAATGTAAGAAATATCAATGGATGATCAATTGGTAAAACTTAAATGTGAAACAAGGTATTTACATAGTTTAATATTATATCCTCACAGCATACTTGTTGATTACAAAGAGAAAAATAATAATTTCACATTGGAGAAATATATCCTTAACCAAATGATCCAAGTTAACATCATAGTAATTGGACAATTAGCATCATATGCCTTCTGACAGGATGCACTAAAGAAAAACATCACTTCTTTGGTATTACGACAAAATTTTATAATATGATTATAGCTATGTGGACATATCAAACAAGCCCAAATTGATGTCACTCTTTAAAATGACTGACTTAGGGGTGCCTGTGTGGCTCACTCAGTTAAGTGTTTGACTCTTGATTTAAGCTCAGGTCATCATCTCATGGTTCATGAGTTTGAGCCCTGCATTGGGCTCTGTACTGACTATGCAGTGCAGAGCCTGTTTGGGATTCTCTCTCTCTCCCTCTCTGTCTCTTCTCCATGTGCTCTCTTTCTCTCAAAATATATGAATAAACTTAAAAAAAAATAAAATGACTGGCTTAAAGTCTTAAAACATGAATAGGTTAAAACATCAAGGAGAGATAGAGACACATTCAGAATGGCAGAGAAAGAACCTTCAAAAATCTGCTCCTCAATGAAGTCAATGAGAAGACTGACAAAAATTGTGAAAATCAAACAGTGGGCACCTGGGTGGCTCAGTCGTTTAAGCATCCGACTTCAGGCTAAAGGTCATGATCTCACGGTTTGTGAGTTCGATCCCCATGTCAGGCTCTGGGCTGACAGCTATGAGCCTGGAGCCCTCTTCAGATTCTGTGTCTCCCTCTCTCTCTGCCCCTCCTCCACTTGCACTCTGTCTCTTTCTCAAAAATAACTAAACTTTAAAATAATTTTTTTAAATATAAAAAAAATCTGTTCCTCAATAGAGTCAATGGGAAGACTGACAAAAACTGTGAAAATCAAACAGAATAAAACTCTAAATGCAAAAGGTAAAACTATAAAATTCTGAGCAAAACAAAATAGGTCCTCACAGCCCTGGATCTGGCAACGGGTAATTAGATATGACACCATAAACAACAGTAACAAAAGAAAAAAATAAATAAACTTTATCAAAATTAAAAAACTTTGTACATCAGAGAGCATAACCAAGAAAGTGAAAAGACAACTATGGAAGAAATATTTGCAAGTCATATCTGACAAAGAACTAGTATCCAAAATATATGAAGAACTCTTAAATTCAACCATAAAAGTCAACCCAATTAATAACTGGGCAAAGAACTTGAATAGATATTGCTCCAAAGGAGATACACA
This sequence comes from Panthera uncia, assembly GCF_023721935.1. NCBI lineage: Eukaryota > Metazoa > Chordata > Mammalia > Carnivora > Felidae > Panthera > Panthera uncia. The sequence continues at coordinate 68,287,607 of NW_026057584.1, read as the reverse complement.
AATAGACATTAAGCACGTGAAAAGACACTCAATATCATTAGTTAGAAAAATGTAAGTCAAAATCACAAGAAAATACCACTTCACACTAATCATAATTCAGAAAATAAAAGGTGTTGGTAAGAATGTAGAGAAATAAGAAATTCTTTACATAACTGGTGGCAATATAAAATGATGCAGCCACTGTGAAAAACATTTTACTGGTTTCTCATATAGTTACACATCGTATACCACCTGACCCAGATATTCCATTCCTATGTATATAAGTAGAATAATTAAAAACATGGACTCAAAAAACTGCGTTCACATAAAACACAGTACTCAAGTGCACAAGATGATCATAGTAACATATTCATGTTAGCCAAAAGATTGAAAAATCCCAAATGTCCATGAATGGATGAATAGATCAACAGAATATGGTATATACATACAGTGGACTATGATTCAGTCATAAAAAGGAATGAAGTACTAAAAAGGTCTATGACATAAACAAACCTTGAAAACACCATGCTACATGAAAGAAACCAGACACAAAGGTCACGTATTGTATCATTCCATTTATATGAAATAGGGAAATCAATATAAACACAATACGGATTAGTGATTGTGGGGGGCTAGAAGTGTGGGAAAATAAGTATTAACTACTTAGTGGGAAATAATAGCCTGTAGGCACTATACCATTAGTTGTATGTGATGTTCATGCTGACACATGGTTCCACAAGGCTGCATCCAGCCAGTGACTGAGTAAGGCAACATTACCAGAACCAGACCATTTTTGCTCACTGAAAGATTTTTTACATGAACAAGAACCCACTGACAGAAAAAGTGCCTGGGTATCTAGGAGGAAGGACATTGTAGCAGAGGAACCTTATAAAGGAGGTGTTATTAATACCCCCCATTGTAGAGATGAGGGAACAGTCTTAGAACATCTGATCACCATGCCCTGTAAGTAAGAAGCAGTTTATGGGAATCTGATGCAAAGCCCATATTGGTTGAATACCTTAAATTGATTACAGGCATACCTCACTTTACTGTGCTTCACTTTATTGCAGTTCACAGGTACTGTGATTTTTGCACACTGAAGGATTGTGGCAATCCAGACTCAAGCAAGTTTTGCGCCATTTTCCCAAGAGCATTTCTTCACCTGTTTCTGTGTCACAGAAACAGTTTGGTAATTCTCACGATATTTCAAAATTTTCATTATTATATTTGTCATGGTGATCTGTGGTCAAGGATCTTTGAGGTTACCGTTGTAGTTATTTTGAGGGTCCCCAAACCAAGCTCGTATGAGATGGAAAACTTAATTGATAAATGTTGCATGTGTTCTCACTGCTCCACGGATCTCTCTCCATCTCCTCGGGCCTTCTGATTCCCTGAGACACATCAATATTGAAATTAGATTAACTAATAATCCTCTGATAACTTTAAAGTGTTCAAGTGAAAGAAAATGTTACAGATCTATTTATATTTTTGTGTGTTTTCTTTAATTTTAAATCCAACATAGTTAACGTACAGTGTTATATTGGTTTCAGGTGTACAATATAGTGATTCAACAATTCCATACATCACCCAATGCTCATTGGGACAAGTGTGCTCCTTCATCCTTATGACCTATTTTACTTATCCCCCCACCCATTTTTCCTCTGGTTACCATCTGCGGTAACCATCCATTTGTTCTTGATAGTTAAGAGTATGTTCTTTGGTTTGTCTCTCTCTCTCTTTCCTTTGCTCATTTGTTTCGTTATATATATACCACATATGAGTGAAATCGTATGGTGTTTGTTTTTCTCTGACTGATTTATTTTGCTTAGCATTATAGTCTCCAGCTCCATCCGTGTCATTGCAAATGGCAAGATTTCATTCTTTTTTATGGCTGAATAGTATTCCTGTGTGTGTGTGTGTGTGTGTGTGTGTGTGTGTGTGAGTGTGTATCACATCTTATTTATTCATTCATCTATCAGTGGAAATTTGGCTATTTTAAATAATGCTGCTGTAGACATAGGGGTGCATGTATCCCTTTGAATTTGTGTTTTTGTGTTTTTTGGGTAAATACCCAGTAGTGCAATTACTGGATCATAGTTCTCTTTTTAATTTTTTTAAAGAAGCCTCCATACTGTTGTCCATGGTGGTTCTTTCAGTTTGCATTTCTACCAACAGTGCAAGAGGGTTCATTTCTCTACACATCTTCACCAACACTTGTTGTTTTTTGAGTTTCTGATTTTAGCCATTCTGACAAGTGTGAGGTGATATCTCATTGTAGTTTTGGTTTGCAGTTCTCTGATGATGAGTGTTGTTGAGCATCTTTTCATATGTCTGTTGGCCTTCTGGATGTCTTGTTTGGAGACATGTCTTCTGCCCATTTTTTAAATTGAGTTATTTGATTTTTGGGTGTTGAGTTGTAGAAGTTCTTTGTATATTTTGGATACTAAGCCTTTATCAGATATGTCATTTGCAAATATCTTCTCCATTGAGTAGGTTTACTTTTAGTTTTATTGATTGTTTCCTTCACTGTGCAGAAGCTGTTTACTTTTATGTAGTCCCAATATTTTATTTTTGCTTTTATTTCCCTTGCGTCAGAAGATATATCTAGAAAACTTTTGCTATAGCTAATGTCAGAGAAATTACTGCCTGTGTTCTCTTCTAATATTTTCATGGTTTCAGGTCTCACATTAGGTCCTTAAAACATCTTGAATTTATTTTTGTGTATGGTGAAGGAAAGTCCAGTTTCTTTCTTTTGCATGTAGGTGTCCAGTTTTCCCAGTTCCATTTGTTGAAAAGATTATCCTTTTCCCATTGAACATTCTTTCTGGCTTTGTCAAAGATTAATTCACCATATAATTATGGGTTTATTTCTGGGATTTCTTTTCTGTTCTATTGATCTATGTGTTTCTTACTGTGCCAGAACTGTGCTGTTTTGATTACTACAGCTTTGAAATATAATGTGAAGTCTGGAATTGTGAACATATCTCTTACTTTAAACCAAAAGCTAGAAATGATTATGCTTAGTGAAGAAGACGTGTTGAAAGCCAAAAGAGTCTGAAAGCTAAGCCTCTTATATAAAGTTAGCTAAATTACAAATGCAAAGGGAAAGATCTTGAAGGAAATTAAAAGTGTTACTCCAGTGAATACACAAATGATAAGAAAGCAAAACAGCCTTATCGCTCATATTTGAAAGAAGTTCTATTATGGATAAAATGATATCAAACATCATTACATGCTACAGAGAAGTTATTTGTGAAAGGAAGAATCGATCAGTGCAGCAAACTTCATTGTTGTATTAAGAAATTGGCACAGCCACCCCATCCTTCAGCAACTACCATCCTGATCAGTCAGCAACTATCAATATCAAAGAGTGACCAGGGGCGCCTGGGTGGGTCAGTCGGTTGAGTGACCGGCTTTGGCTCAGGTCATGATCTCGCAGTCTGTGAGTTCAAGCCCCGCGTCGGGCTCTGTGCTGACAGCTCGGAGCCTGGAGCCTGCTTCAGATTCTGTGTCTCCCTCTCTCTCTCTGCCCCTCCCCCACTCATGCTCTGTCTCTCTCTGTCTCAGAAATAAATAAACATTAAATTTTGTTTTTAAAAAGCATGACCTTCCACCAGCAAAAAAAAAAAATGATGACTCTGGAAGCTCAGAAGATGGTTAGTATGTTTTAGCATAAAGTATTTTCAAAATAAGATACATATATATTTTTTTAGGTATAAGGCTATCATATACTTAATAGACTACAGTATAATGTAAACATAACTTTTAAATGCACTGGGAAACGAAAAATTCATTTGACTTGCTTTATTGCAACATTTGCTTTTATTGCAGTGGTCTGGAACCAAACCCACAAATTCTCCTAGGTAGGCCTGTACTTCCCACCATTTTAGGCTTCTTGCCAGAAACATTTCTTGATCCATTTCTGAAGAAAAATGGGAGAGGAAAGAAGTAAAGCAAAACTCAGAGTGGCGTGGAAAATAGAATGAAAAGTACAAACTTGGGGGCAAACACAGCATTCTTGTAGTAAGGACCACCGGGTAATAGAGGAAACAAGCCAGGAAAAATGTAGTCTTCATTTCTGTTGTGATCAATGCATCCTTTGTTTGGCACCTGCTCACTCATCAGTGTTAGGTCTTCTCAGACTATAGATGCTCATCACCCCATGCAGATACTCATCAGAACCACCTTCTTCCTTCTAACTTCTACTTCCAAACATCACTGTCAGACCACTTTCTATATGATCTTTCATTTACCTATTGAAATCAATGTCTGAATAGCTTGTAAGATACTAGAGGGCAGGCCCTGGGCTGTTGTGAATAGAATCTAAAACTCTACCACAATCTGTACAGACAGACAAACATTTTACATGCACATGCAAATACATAATTACAAATGTAAGTTATATGGATTGTTTTAAAACAATGTCATATACATTGTCGCATTTATCATTGTTACCCAGCATACCTCCAATACTATTTTGTTCTGTTTCCTAAACCCTACACCTTCATTCATAGGATATTAGAAATCCTGACCTTGCAAACATTCAACAACTTAATTATTTCAAAACTTTGTTTATGGTTTTATCTTGGCTTTGAACACCCCACCAGTGTTCTTCAAATTTTATATTTCCACTTATCCTCCAAACTCAAGACCTCTAAATCTTTTCTTATCTTCCTCAACCATAATAGTTCAGTCCCTTTCTCCAGAATATCCACATTACTTTGTTTATATTGATTATGGTAACTAACACACTGACTTCCATTGAAGTTACTGCTTTGCCAAATCTTTGTCCTCAGTTTTCTTATTTATTCAACAAATACTATATGACATTTCTTGAGGGCGGTGACTTTAATTTTACCTAGTTATGTGATTCTTTTCAGCTTTTAGCTCCATGAAACTATGAACTCTTTTTTTTTAACCTTTTTACTACTACCTGACACATTAAAATATTAATTAGAATAACAATATCTGAGATGTTTTAGCAATCTTATTTCAATATTTCTTAAGAAATGTTTGGAGTGATTATTACTAAATTTACTTTATAGGAAAAAAGAGAAGTTCTAGGGTGGATTAATACATCTAAATCCATGCAGGAATTACGTCTCAGATCTGGGATTTGAATCCAGTTATGTTTGAGAGGAAGTTCTCTATTTTTAACCGTTTTGTGCATGGTCTCCCAAAAGCAAGTACTCAGAAAGTGGGGAATTTAACTGAATGTTGACCATTTGATAAACGATAATTTGCTATTAAAGAATTTCATGAATTATGATGAATAAAATACTATTTCTGGTGCTAATGATGGTGGAAGAAATATTCAATTCCATCTAAATTTATTAAGATTTATTACATAAATAGTCAACCTTTAAAACCAAAGCACTTTTTATAAACTAGATATAGTATATTATTATTACTTCTTGACTTTGGAATCACTTTAAGACAATATTCTAAATATTCACTTGGAAATGAGAAGACAAAAAGATAATAATGAAGAAATTGGGGAACAGTAAGTTAAATTGTTAGAAAATAGGTTATACAATCCATACAAAGACCTCATCAAAAGGCAGAGAAACCACTCAAGGATTACATTAAGTAATAGGGTTAAGAAGAATATGGTCTGAAAAAATTGAGTATCTTCTAATAACTGTAAGTACATGAGTTTCTAAAATGCCATACATAATATCCATGAAATTATGTTGCATAATGTAATAACACGTTATGCTACCATTAACGCATTATAACTATGTCATTTGGAAGGCTAATTTTTTTTGTGTAAAACCACTTAACTACATAAAATTGAAAATAATGATTATTGTAACTACTTTCACTTTTCATCTTTAGAAGTTCAGGATTAAATACTCCATACGCAGTTATTTTATGGTGATGTGTATTTTTATGGAGTGGTCATAGAGTATTCTAAGTAATAATTGTCTTAAAATTCCCAAATACATAAATCATAAGATCTTTTTACATATTATCATTATGAAGAGTCAAGGTAAGTCACTTAACACCTACTTAACAATGCATATAGAGTTGAACATAAAATTTGGATAAAATCTAAAAAGAAAACTACAAGTTTTAAGAAGAGGAAGGGAGGTAAAATTTTATGGGCTAAACACTGTATTTTATATACAGGATTTATTCCCAATCCATGTAAAATAGGATATTATTTTCTCCAGTTTTTAAATTTTCTCCATTTTTAGGAATAAGAAGAATGAGGCTCAGAAAGTTAAAAGTCTTTTCAATATCACAGAACTAATATGTAGCCAAGAGAAGTTTCCCAAATATCATGTAACATGTATTCATCCAGTTAACTTTACTTGAACATTTATTAGATATCAAACATGGCTCTAGATGTTGAAAATTATAAAGATGTTTAAGATATGGTTTCTGCCCTTAAGGATCTCACCACATAGTGAAGAGGCACAGATAAATAAACATATACTGTAATGATAAATAGTGTAAAGGATCTATTTGTAAGACACTATAAAAGTTGAATCTATGAAGTGTTCCTGCAATTGGATATCATGACGAGGAGAACAATAGATTATGGAGAATAAGAAAAGAAAGAACTGCGTTTTCATTTAAAGTTTGTCTGCCATTTTTCCTCATCTCCCTTCTAATTTATGGCTATTTAGGTTTGAATATATGATAAAAAACTACTCTTTGTTAGCAAAGAACCTTGAGAGTGTGCCTGATAAATACTACACAATACATTTCACATTCAAAAGGCTAACAAATTAGGATTTTTTTTAAATCCCAATTGTCTGCCTTAAAGAATAGGTAAAGACAATGTAAAGGCTGGCAGTAGAGTTTTCAGATGGAGATTAAGTAGAAGAAAGCTTAAATATGATTTAGTTTGATAAATACTCTTACTCTGGTTATCATATTCATCTCCCCAAATCTCAAACTCCAAGATTTCCTATATCTTTTGTGTTAGGGCTTTATTTTTCTTGAGTAAAATCATTGATTATCCATATGTTTATGATATGAATGCATTACAGATGGCATATTTAAGCTTATAATATTTATATTACCAGCTACAATTTAAATGTTTAAAATTATTTGTTAATATATTCTTTTCATTGATTTATGATTAGGATTCTTTATTCTTTCATTTTCCTCTATCATATTTGTCATTGCTTTCTTGTTTTCTTATAGTCTGAACATATATCAACCCAATCTATTTTTCCTTTTATTATTTCTCTTTCTTTCTTCTTTTTCTCTTTCTTTATTTTTTGCATCAGAGTTGGCAACATTTCCCAATTATTATCAGCTGCAAATTTAATTAACATGCTGTTTATTTCTTCTTCCAGATAATTAATAAAGTTGTTAGAGAAAACTTGGATGAACACCAAACACCCCACCAGACAACTCCCCTAAGTCGGATGCTCTGCCATTTATAATTACCTTTTTCTTATGGTCCTTAAGCAAATTTTCAGTGCTCATTCCAGAGCCAATTTAAATTAATTTGGAGGGAACTACTTTAAGAAATACACCAACTGTTTCATAAGTCCTTTCTTAGAACTTTGATTCTGTAAAATATTTATACTTTATTACTCATGCCAAAACCATATTAATGAAATTGAACATTTAAGCACAAGGAGAGCAAAGTCTGAAAGTTCTCAATGAGAGAGCGTGGTCTCAATAAACATTTAAGACAAAGCTCTAATTGCATTATTTATGAGTTAAATGAGAACATGAAAGAGGCATTTACTTTTCACCTTTTGTGCCACTGATTTCCCATTTCACTTAATGAAATTACTAGCTGATTTCAACTTTTATTAATCATTTTTGGCATTTAATATATCTATAGTAATACATTGAAAAGTCATTAACTTTTTGCCAAAATTGAAGAAGAGTATTTCAAGAAAGCTTTACATTAATATCATTTCAACAGCTCCCAAGTGTAAAATTTTAGCACTAAACCAGGGTTATTCTCATAATTTTAAACTTATGTAAGTCAACACATCCAAATTTAAATCTCTTTCTTAGGTTTTTACATTATGTGTTAATACATAAGTATATTATTATTGTACATGTTACCATCTTTGATTCCTATAATCACGGAATTTTAAAGCTAAGAGGTATGCAAAATAATAATACAATTCTCTTGTTTCATAGGTGAAAAAAAGATACTGAACTTAGAAATGATAACTAGCCCGGGTTGATCAATCTGGTACTGTGATCATAGAACCATTCTCTCTGAACCAAAACTTTAGAGACTCAGATCTCTTAGATATCTAAAAGTTTTCATTTTCTGAACATGTTGATTGTGGCAGCAATCCAGAAGAAAATTGTGTATGTACATGTGGATTAAGTAATCAACTTACATATTTTCCAGAAGCCAAAGAGACATCACAATCAGAAGATAGCATTGTAAATAAGGGGCAGTAATATAATTAGATTGTTATAACACTACAAATCTATAGTACATGGAGGTATAGAATGCCTGCTCAATTACTGGAAATAGACAGATATGCCAATGGTCATTTGTCATTGTTAAGTTCAAGCTAAGTGTACTTATTAAAAGAGGAAAAGTTCCAGGAACTCAAGAAGCAGGGCCGATAAAGAATCTTAATAGCCAATAATTCCTTCTTGTGTCTAATCACAATAGGCAACCAAACATAATTTAGAAGTTTTAGTTAAGTCTTCTCTTGTCTTAACTCACTAAGCAGTTATAGTTACTTAAATATCCATAATAGACTAAAAGATTTCCAAAGGAAATAGCTTTGATTTTCTATTATTAAATTTAACACACTATGTTTAAAACACATCTATTCCTTCATTTTCCCACATGAGAGCCCAATGTCATACATTTAAATGAACTACATAAGACTTTGATATTAGACAGTTTTCCTTAAGTGTGAGAATCCCTTGCCAAACTCTTCTCCTTCATCCCACCTTTCCCAAGAAGGTATTGACTTTGAGGTCATAAGATGTGTTATAGATAATTTTCACTTGCAGCTGTATCCTGGAATATGCATATAATATTATTAGCCACAAATCTGGTAATTCAAACTGTGTTCCTCACAATTACTTAATACCATACCAGAGATCTATTTTTTTAAGTGAGAAATCTTCCCAAAAGTCAGAATTTAAATTGTTTTTGACGAAGTTATTAAGATGCAAACCAACCATAGGATTCAAGACAGAGAGCTAAGCACACACTGTAATTTCTTTCATTAAGACTCATTGAAATGAATATAAAGTAGTACAGAGATGAAAAACTACTTTAAAATTCTGAGGTATAAGCTATAGAAAAAAGGAGGACAAGAAGATCAGAGGACTAATCATTTTGCATAATTTCTTAAAAGCGAAAGCATACTGAGGCGCCTGGGTGGCTCAGTCGATTAAGGGTCCGACTTCAGCTCAGGTCACCATCTCGCGGTCCGTGAGTTCGAGCCCCGCATCGGCTCTGGGCTGATGGCTCAGAGCCTGGAGCCTGCTTCCGATTCTGTGTCTCCCTCTCTCCCTGCCCCTCCCCAATTCATGCTCTGTCTCTCCGTCTCAAAAATAAATAAATGTTAAAAAAAAATTTAAAAAAAAAGTGAAAGCATACAGAATCAAACCTATGATAAAGAAGGTCCAGCTAATTCATAAATATTATTCAAATCTATCTTCTATCTATCTATCTATCTATCATCTATCCATCCATCTATCTATCATCTCTCTGTATACATCCTAGAATAGAATATTGATTTTCCAGGTTAGAACTTTTTAGAATTGATAGGTAGAATGCAGTGTGGTGTGACAAGTGGTTTGTCTGCTACACCAAAAAGAAGCCTTCCAGTTATTAACAAGCTATCCACTCACATAGGTTTTGTGGTCAGTACTCTTAAGTCAGGTGAAGGGCCAGTAGTAGTAAGAGAAGTCCACATCAACTATCTATATTAATCAAATTAGTTCTCCACTCATAAATGAAAAATAATCACTAAAGAATCATAAGACCTAGGAATTATCAATAGTTTGAAAGAAGAAGACTGAGATAAAGAAATAGAAATACTAGGATCAGTAGGAGCAGAGAAAATGGAAAGAAAAGGATGTTAAAAGAATTCCAAAGTTACCTCTCGAAGAGCATTGAGATAACATTACATCATTATACAAAAAACTGCTTCTATGGAAGAGGAACAGAGAAGAGGAAATAGTTCTGAAATTGAACTGATGGCTGAAATAATAATAATAATAATAATAGCAATAATAATAAATTTACTAAATTTACTGAAAAATTCTCTGAACATAGAATAAAACATCAAAAAGATTGAACACTTAAAAAAGATTGAATACTAGAACAAAAAATAAAAACTCACATAAAATAAATCTAGAAGGGCAAATGTTCTTCAACAGAATTTAATTAATTTATTAGCCAACTATATATATTGAGTGCTTACTATGTACTACATATTGTCCTCATGGATTTTGTCATGGTAATGAATGAGAATCTTTGCCTTCATGGAGTAACTAAGACTCAAGACATTCTAAAAAGAAAAAAAAAACTATATACAGGAGAACAGAAGAAATATGTAACCAATAGAAAAATGTTTTCCAGAGCTTCTCAATATATAGGGAAAGTAATTTTGAATTGAAAATTCTATACCCAACCTGGTGAGTGAAGTGGTATGCAGAAAAAAGCTTAACAAACAGTACTCTAAATAAATAAATGAATAAATAAATAAGCCCCAAACTTAACAACCAGTACTGTAAATAAATAAATAAGTAAATACATACATACATACATACATACATACATACATAAGCCAAACACTCCTATCATGGGAAATTTCAAGCTACCAAAGTGAGGTCACAGGGTTCGGAAGAGATGCTAAACAGTCAGCATTTGTGAGCTGCTACGAGTCAATTCTGGCATACCACTGGGGGCGCAGTAAAATAAACAACACTTTTTTGGAAACGCAAGTTCCCAGAAATTTACTACTCATCCACTCTTTAAAAAAATATTCCTAGACAATGAAAATGAAATTTAAGAAAGAGGAAGATATGAGATCTGAAATATATTGGTCTTATCTAAGAGTGCTTTGAGTCCCTTAAAGAAGTGTCTTCAAATTTCACCACTCATCCGGTAGTGCAAAGAGTATATATTTCTATTTTTTAAAAATTTTTGAGCTTATTTATTTACTTTGAAATAGAGAAAAACAGAACACATGAGTGGGGAAGGGACAGAGAGAGAAGGAGAGAGAGAGAACCCCAAGCAACCTCCGTGCTATCAATGCAGAGCCCGATGTGGGGCTGAAACTCACAAAACGTGAGATCATGACCTGAGCTGAAGTCAAGAGTCTGATGCTTAACCAACTGAGACACCCAGGCGCCCCTATATTTCTATTTTCAATGTTAATGGTAAAACCATAGGATTAAAAACTCTTGCTATCCAGGAAAGTCGTAGCTCCAAAGTTTGGGGGTATAAGAAAATAAAACATGTTTGACTTTGACATTTAGCTTACCCTCTCTAAAAAAATAGATTTAGCTCAAAAAACTGTACCAGCTTCTTTATGGAACCAATATTTACTGTATTCTGTACTCTATAGTACTCCCTATTATTTTAATAATAACAATATTTCAAAAACTATTCATTACCAGATCTCAGAATTAAGTAGATATGAAGTATAGAAAACTAAATTACACTATATAAATATACATAAAATATATTTTTTGTTGTACTATATATATATATATATATATAAATCATGAAATAAATGTACAACTGGCGACATCATACTCATGACAGAGCTAACAAAAATTGGGAGGGGTTAGAGAAAAGATGATGGAGAATGAGATGGAGTGTTAATGTCTTCTTATGCATAGGGGAGTTATATATAACACCAAAAAGCTATGGATCAAGAAGTAAAAGTTTAAGTTTTTATGCTGTAATCTATATAGCTAAAAAGAAAAATATTTCACAAACTTTGGAGTTTAAGAAAAAGATAATTTAGCAAGCTAAATTCCTTACCTTTCTTAATGAGAAGATAGTAGAAGTCATTTTTTGTTGATAGATAACTAGAAAGTTTAGTATTTAGTTTTATGGAAGAAAGCAGCCGGAGTTAATAGGAAACTCACTTTTATGTGAGTTTAATTTCATGTCTTTCTGTACTTTCAAATATTTCTTTTTGAAGTGTAGATACGTACATAGGAGACACATTTTCAGGGCAAATAAAAGCTACATGGACAAGATGGCAGCCAGTCTCGTGGAATTTTCTACTCATTAGCAGCAGTATCCTATGTTGATGGTTCACTGCATTGTTCCTTTGCAGAATATTACCAATTTCAGCATGTACAATTTGTTGTCTGCATCATGCTGCTTGACAGTTTCAAAAATATTCCATATGCTCAAAATAGCTTGTGTATGGTATATAGAAAGTACATAGTAAAAAACAGATCAAACAATTGATTTCCCCATTTATTAATACTGTATAAAATATTTCTAAAACACAAGCTTCCTACTTTATGTTATCCTGTACACACACACACACACACACACACACACACACACATTGAGTTTGTTTAAAATAATAGCCCATAACTTGTACCAGGAGTTATACCCAAGAAAACAAAGGAAATAAATTGTGTTTTATTTTGATATATGCTGCTTCATTATTTAACCATTTGGAATTTAGACTACATGATTTAAAAGGAAGAACAAAACATAAGTATTTGGAATCATAGACAAAAAAGAGTTGGAAAAACACAAGTTGAATGCTCAACCTCTAGAGTGTGGTCAAAAATGAGCACTATGAAACAATTACACATCATATAAGTCTGACTTAGTTTTAGAGTTAAATGGTACACGTCATGCTGTTTTTGAAAAAAACAACTTTTAACTTTCTTAAAAAACATTTGATGCACTCAGATAAATTGTATTATCAGGAGTCCAGGAAACTAGGTAAAGAAGATGGCCTTGGGCTAACTACATACACTAAGATATCGAATTGGTCCTTTCACATAATTACTGTTATGCTTAACTTTCAGATATCTCCTCTACAAACCTCTAAGTTCCCAGGAAACAAGCAATGACATCTTATTCATTTTCTAAGAACCTCAATAACTAGCAGATATATACACAAAATACAGTTAATAAATATTTATTAAATAATAATTGAGTTCCACACTATGTTGGGTCATATAGGAAATATAAAAGAAAATTAAACCATTTCCAGAACTTGATACAAATTAGAAAAAAGAGAAATCACATTACATATATTTTAAAATTAGAAAATATTTCTAAGAAAAGAATAGAATATGAGTAAGAATGGCCAGGTATATCTCAGGCTATATTTCAGTATAATAAGAAATTTATATTAGAGAAAAATAATCATCAAATGTGTTACTCTGTTAAGATTTTGTGGAAGAGGGGGACTAGCCTGTATCTTACAGGTGAGCAGAATTGGTTGTGAACGTGTGGGACTGGGGGAAAACCTCATAGAAAAGCCCTCCAGGCAGGAAAAAGTGTATGTGATTGGCTGGGGAGGGGGTTCCATGTCAAGAAACAATGAGAAATCATTTTTAAGACAAAGTTTGTGTATTTTCTATTTTCTTTCCTTATTAAATACAAGGACTCATTTTCTGCAGACTCAGCGTTGCATGGATTCTCATGAAACACAGGACGTAACTTGGTTATAAAACCAAATTGTTGTTGGTCTGTGGAACGATGTGTGCTTACCTGGGAGGTATTGCAGCAAAGTTACATACTGTGTCTTCAATATTTATAACATCTAAACAACATGTTTGTAAGTATACATTTTCTTTGTTCACTTTGAATTATTAAAGTCACCTCAAATTTTGGAAGAATAATTTTTAAGATGTTTATTCCAGAAAGGAAGTACATGTTAATGTTTAAAGCTTAGGCTGTTGATCAAAATTCCAGCCACTGGCTATGTGACCTATGGCAAATAAATTATTTGTGCCTCAGTTTCTAATCTAGAAAATAAGAATAATAGTATTCAATTCAAGGGGTGAGTTAATTAGGGTAAAGTACTTAGAACCCTACCTGCCATACAGTATAAGCAAATCATAAGAATAAGCTATTTTAATGTTTATTTTAAAATAATAATTGTACACAGATAACAAACTATTAGATAGACATTGAAAAATAACTGTCCCATCTCTGAATTGCTTCTCCCAGAGGCAACACTGTTTGAAAATCCACAGGTATCTGTAGTCCTATCCAGGAACCAAGTAGATCTTTCCACTTTTCCAGTTTTCTTTTTTATGTCCTTCAGAACGTGTTACAATATTATAAATATAGGTCTTGCACAATTCTCTTTAGGTTTTTTTCTCGGTATTATGTCTTGTTGTAAATATGAAAAAAGATAACTTAGTCATTATTTTCTAATCCAATATATCCTCAGTATGTGAGAAATCTATTGACTTCTATATACCAATTTTATGACCAGCCAATGTACTGAATTCTCCTAATGCTTGTGACCATGTTCATTTATTCAATGCTATTTTTATGTTTGATATGAGCGCTTTAGCCTCAACTAAAATTCTATTCAGACACCTGTCTTCCTAATCATCCCACCGCATCCCGTGGCTGTTCAGAATGGCGGTCTCCAAAGTGGACAAGCCATTCTAAGGATATAGAAAAATATCAAGTCTTGTAATGAAATTTATTTTCATCTAATAAACCAAAGGAAATTATGCTTTTCTAAAGATTAACACTGGTCCAAAGAGAGGGGTTTATTCCTATGCATTCCATCCTGGGGAAAGAATGAGTTTCCACAATGTAGTTGAAAGAGATGGCCTCACACCGCTGTTTGCCTTCAGTGTATTATAACAAATCACAGCTTTCATACTGTAAGATTTTTTTAAAAAATGGAGTTTATTCTCATATAAACAATCCATTTAAAAGGTAGAATCTTTATAGTAATTTTGAATGACATGAAGAATGCCATGAAAATGTTCACTGGTTATCTTATGAAAAAGCTCCTAGAAAAAATGTACTATATGTCTTTATTTTATAAAAGAGGTAAGTATTCCAAATTCATTGATGATGACAAGTGGCTCCAATGGTGTGATAATTAGCTGGCTTTTTTCCCCCAAAAGAATAAAAAACACTCATTTTATCTCTCTTTTTTTTTAAATGTGTATTTATTTATTTGAGCGAGAGTGCAATTGTGGGAGGGGCAGAGAGAAAGAGAAAGAGAATCCCAAGCAGGCTTTGAGCTGCCAGCGCAGAGCTGGATGTAGGGAGCCCCAATCATGAGATCATGAGATCATGACCTGAGAGTCATGAAATCAAGAGTTGGACACTTAACCAACTGAGCCAGCCAGGTGCCCATAATTATATCTTTTAAAATAAAGATGTTTTAATTTTTAAAAATCTTCATTTTTATAAAAATATATAAAAAATAAATTTTGAAAATAGGCATTTGGAGATAATATGTAATTTTGGGATTTTGTGGCCAAAGTGATATATCCTTTCTAAAGATGCATCTTTTTCCACTTGAAAAGAAAATAATCTTAAGAAGAAAATTTGCTAACATGTTTTGAAATTTCCTAAAGCATTTCAGCAATATTGAAGCTATTCATTAAAAATATTAAAGTATGGGGCACCTGGGTGCCTCGGTCAGTTAAGAATCTGACGTAGGCTCAGGTCATGATCTCATGATCTCATGGTTTGTGAATTCAAGCTCACATCGGGCTCTGTGCTGACAGTGCGGAGCCTGCCTGGGATTCTCTCTCCCTCTCTCTGTCCTTCCCTGCCTTGCTCTCTCTCTCTCTCTCTCAAAATAAATAACTAAACTTAAAACAATATGTTAAAAGGCTACTCAATCCAACTAAATGCAAAAGGAATTGTCATCAAACAGATGGAAATTTATTATCAACATTTAAATTAAAATATTGGTGTATTTTGGGATGGAATTTGAAAATCAGTATAACGATTTCATAAAAGCATTTCTTTTATAATAACTTTGTGAGGTATTATTTCCAGCTATAGTAACAATTAAAACCAAGTATCAAAATAAACTGAATCTAGGGCCAGTTTTTGGACTTAGTGTAAACTAAGACTTTAAACAAGATTTCCAAAAATAAGGAAGCATATCCAGTTATGTAAAATTCACTAAAATAGTATAATCAATATCATTACTAGAAGCAAAGTATGTTTTTCCCTGTGAATAAATAAGACATTAATATATTTTCTTTATTTTCTCTCATCCTTAGTATCCTCTTTATGTGTATCTTAGAATATTTTCTGAGTAGAGTAGATACACATATATAGATAGATAGATAGATAGATATAGATATAGATATATAAAATTTATCTATAAATGCAAATATATTAAGGATGCTTGGCCAAGTGGTTTTACTGATAGAAGTGGGAAAAATAAAAATTCAAACTGAGTGGAAAGCACCAGTCAGTGTGATATATATATATATATATATATATATATATATATGTATTTAATGGGACCCTAGTGGCTCAAGAGTGAAAGTCTCTTTCCAAGGACCTAACTTACTGTCAGGAAATCCCCTTGCTTAGAGAAGAATACAGCTTATCTATTGATAGGCTAAGATAACATTGTGCTTTACTTGCTTTTCTCCAAAAGCTCAGATTCTGAAGAAAATAAAGAGAAAAGAAGGGAGGTCTTCTTACAGTTTTGGTTTGATAATTCATTTGTTAGACATTTATTTAGGTTCTGAAATATTTGGCCACTGAGTGGCACAGAATATTTTAAGTCAGATTGATCTAAAATAAGAGAAAATTTAAAGAAAATTGGATATATTTTGACAAATGACTGACAATAAAAAAAAAAACAACTTGATGCTAAAACAAAATTTTACATATGAAATGTAGAGTTCCAAAGGACAATGACAATATTATATCCGCCGTGCCCCTGGGTATCTCAGCAAGAGATATAGATACAGAACATTCCATAGTATTTCAAGATCACTTCTTAATAAGAAAATAATATATTAGTTAAGAATTTATTTTTCTATTAGGTGTGAATATACAAGGACAGAATTCCACAAACAGCATGATAAAAAGAGACATTTTATTCAATGTTCTATCACTACAGATAGTAAAATTCTCAAAAGATAACTTTTAACAGTAGCAGGTTATATTCATGATGAGCATGCCATTTATGTTGGTGAGCTTAACTATATTTTTCTCTTTCCTCTTAGATTCTAAGTTTCCTGAGAGTAAGAAGGTGATTTTTGCATGTTGGGTAGCTCTCTACTGAGTTGAGATTGACTCAAAAACCTTAATTGGTTAACCCCTACTTTTGCTTTTACTCTTGTGGCAACTTGATTATCAAATAAAGAAATTAAAAAAAAATGTACTTTGGAGTACCAAGTTTAAGAAGATAAGGATTTCTTGGTGACAAAGTTCCAGATCAGACCTGTTATAATACAACTGTTACCTCAAACATTTATTATATTATTTATATTTCTGTTTTTCTTCACTCTTTTTTTAAGAAGTATTTATGTCCAGCCCCCTTTTATGAGAATTCAGAACTTTCCTAACAGGAAACTCCAACTCGCTCCCCGCGTTGTCAGAAACGGGTTCAGAATTCAAGCTCTCTTCTTGCACCATATCCAATAGCAAGAAGGGTTCAGGGGCTGATATGCAGGTAGATGCTCCCCTGATTTGCACTGTGCTAGTTGTGAAGTTAGGCTAATACCTATCTCACGGGGGTATCCAGAGGATTAAAAAAATAGATTTCTATAAAGCTCTTTGGAGATGCTTGGATAAAAGGGGCCGCCGAGGCACACGAGGTTCTTATCTCCCCAGTTGCCACGGAGCTTGCGATTTCCCATGGCATGTTGTATCAACCTGAGAAAAAGCAAGGGTGAGCTGTGGAAAATAGGAACATTGGCAACTGGAAGGGACAGATAGCACTAGCCCATCTGAACTGCATGGGCTGCCTCCTGGGATGCTAGAAGATAGTCAGGATTGTAATTAATGGACAGGGATGTTGATCCTCTTTCTGGGATAACTGTGGCATTGCAAATTGGTGAAATTACACAGTGTGTATTCTGTAATTTTGTTTGACTAAAAAAAAAAAAATTAACTAGTAAAATAGCCTCTAGGAAAACTCAAAGGAAGCATAGCATCAAAACCTGTAATGTGAACAGCTTAGCATTGAACTTGAAAGGTATCCTGCAGTTAACTATTTCATTTATGGGCCAGGAATTTCTATAAACCAAGTTAAGTAAGCGTTCTTTATAAAGATCTTGCTGGGTTTTGCTATGGATAAAGATGTTGAACAGGCATTGCTAGAGAGAGAAAAGTCTTTAAGTTATGCTGTATATTGTTTTAAGTGTCAAAATACATGCCATATTTTGAATCCCTTTAATTCAAATAAGCCATATTTTGGTTTTTAAAAAGCTATTGATTTCAATTGCCTCATTTTATAAATATCACCTCTGAAAAGCACATATTTCTCTCTCCTACAGAAAAATTAATTAGGTATTCCATATTGCTATTATATGACATGATGACATTAATTTCTCATATATATGTGGGTGGGGGAGGAAGGCGATAGAAAGAATAATTCTTATTTTTTTCTCTGATGGTGCTAGAAATCACTGAAGGAAAGTAAAATGCAGGGGCTAAATAAAAATATGGGGGTAGAGAGGGAAAATCAATAAATATCTAAATTATTTAAAGAAAAGCTACTACCGGGTGTCTTACTGTCATGCATCATACCCTGGATCTGAAAGCAGACAGGTGAATTGTCTCCAGCCTGCATTGGTTTGGACACTCTCTCCAGCATGCTCATTAGCAGCTCCAAGTCTAGGCTCCCTGTTAGTAGAAAGGCAGGGATCACAGCAGGGAAGTTATATCTCAGGCTTCTCACATTCCTGCTCTATCTTAGCAAAGCTTTACAAAGCCTTTTCTGGCAGCTCATTAGTAGGTGCACTGATGCATAAGAGACAGTCATTAGAAGTGTTTTTCAACATTGGCTTTTGATCAGGTGACTAGTAGCATCGTGGAGACATTTACTTACATTGTTTTCCATAAGAGATTCTGTTGCTATATTGAGAATGACATACATAAAAATGTTGAAAACTAGCTTGACCTTTCTATGACAAAAGGGGAGAAGAAAAAGAAACTCCATTAGTTCCCTGAATCTTGCCTTTATACTGTCAACTATGACGTAATAGATGCGTGGACAGCTCCCTCAGTAACTGCTGTCTTGTAGCTTTAATAATCTAAGCCAAGTTCAAATCTACCATTTGATTTAGGGTTATGACAAGGGGACACTAGTGTGAGCAAATACAAATAAAATATCACAAGCTTTATAGAGTCTCTTCGAACGCCAGGCATTTGTTTTTTCACCACAAAAGCTGACTTTCCAAATAAGGGCAAAATCCACCATACCGCAGCCTAATACAGCTTTGTAAAAAAAAGTTAGCAGACAAAATTCAGATGGCTGGTTAGTCTCTAAAGAGAGCTTCCATTGTAAAAATTTGTTAAGGCTCCAGGAACCATTTTTCATAAGTAAAAGGATAAGACACCACACATGGAGAAAGTGTATACGGTCAAGTGAACCCCCCCCTTACAAAATAAGACTGAATTTGCCATTCCTTTAAGAGTGCTCTGTTTATAAAATAAAGCAGGCTATCATGGGTAATTGTACTTTTGCTCATACATTTTCGTTTCATTGATGATTATCTTTTACCATCAATATTGTCTTCCCTTTTCCCCAAAACACTGATTTTGTCAGGCCTTTATTTGGTGACAATTTTTATTTCATCAGCTCACAGAGTACACTTTTGGCCTTTGGTTCCTTATGAACAGAAGAAAATCATGGTAAGTACATACCCCGACATGTAACTCAAAAGGAGGAGAAGCTTTCTTTGTCAAACTTTACTGAAACAAAGTGCATCAGCTTAATCAGGTCTGTTCTTGGCAATGTAGGAACATGACATGCCAATTACATAAACTTTCAAGTAAGTGAAGACTCCTGCTGACTAATTCAGTGTTGATTGTTTTCCGCTACTTGGCTTTGACTGCTTGTTAGGACTTAAGGGAAAAAAAAGAGAGAGGGAGAGGGGATGGGAGAGAGGGTAAAAATCGTAGGAATTCTCTCCTTCCGTCAAACATTCTTATGATTGCCAGCAATTAGTTAAGCTTCTTGGCGGTAAAATGACAAGATGGAACTTGACCAAATACAATGTGTGGAACTCACAGGCATCTGCCCCAGCTGAAAGACATTACAATGTTTGTTAACCTTACGGGTCATTCCTGATTCACTTCTGCAGACAGAAAACAAGATTTATATAACACAGATCAATACTGCCCTAAGACTTTCACCATTGAGGATGCTGGATTGAGGCACTTCTCTTTATCAGTTTACCATGACACTAATGTATTTTGCCTGTTTTGCCTGGGCAGTGATGAATCTGTTGGCAAGAGAAAACAAATAAGTTTTGTTGTTGAGAGACATGTTGTCCATGATTTGTCTCAGCAGACATGCCAGCTTGCTGGCCAATTCATTTCCTATTTAATTTAAGTGGCGTATCTGTCTTCCCCTTTCAGGTATGTCTTTTGTCTACTGCACAACCACACTGACGGTGCACTCAGAGAGTTTGCAGTAGATCTCTGCAAGTAGATTGACACAGCAGAGCCAGGAACCCAATCTATAATTTTCAGAAGAATCTCTCTGAAATATAGAGCCACCATCTAATCTCGCGTCTGGCGTGAAACCTACCATCTTACTCGGTGTCTGGCATGAAAGAGTATTTTAGCACCATTTTACCAATAGTTCATGAATCTGATGATTCTTCCAAATTGTAAATACACGGCAAGTATTCTTTTAAAAATCGTAGTTTAAGGGGCACCTGGGTGGCTCAGTCCGTTAAGTGTCCCACTTTGGCTCAGGTCATCATCTCATGGTTTGTGAGTTCGAGCCCCTTGTTGGGCTCTGTGCTGATGGCTCGGAGCCTGGAGCCTGCTTCGGATTCTGTCTGTCTGTCTGTCTGTCTCTCTCTCTGTTTCTCCCCCACTTGCTCTCTGTCTCTCTCTCCCTCTCCCTCAAAAAATAAATAAACATTTAAAACAATTTAAAAATCAGAGTTTATTTCCTAATGGAGAAGTATTTTATTTACTTTGAGAGACCACATAACTTTAATTGTGAAATATATGTGGAAAAATATGAAAATACTCGGGTGTGTTACATGAGGATATGGTTCCTAATTTCTTCATTACCTCAATTAGTTTTACTCAGCGCTCTCACCTTTAAGACATAGGATACTATTTAAACAGCAGAGAAACAAAACACAAGGTCATTCATTTTAAAAGCAATGTTTCTATAGTTTAATTGTAAGTGAAGCTGCTTTGAAAAGGAAGATAACATACCCTATCACCAGACACCCATGACACCTAACTAAACATTAATAGGAAAGCCAAGGAAGAAATGACGTTAAATTTCAAATCATGAAAAAGCTGACGCTCTCGGAAAATGTGTCCGGT
The DNA here is from genome assembly GCF_023721935.1 of Panthera uncia. Classification (NCBI taxonomy): domain Eukaryota; kingdom Metazoa; phylum Chordata; class Mammalia; order Carnivora; family Felidae; genus Panthera; species Panthera uncia. The sequence continues at coordinate 68,266,198 of NW_026057584.1, read as the reverse complement.
GGTGGAACCATAGCACAGGAACTCCTAACTCTGACAGTCCTTAAGCAATGGAACAGTTAACAGAGCACAGCACGGTCCACAAATGTGCCAGCTAAATCTCTGTGTCAGAACACATTAATTATAGCAGTCAGTTTACCTTTCTCCCTCATAACATTTTTGATTAAAATTTCACACATTACAATGATATGTGTCTTTTCTACAAGCTGTGAAATTTACTCAGCCATCAATAGGTTTGGATTTTGTTCCTAAGAAGCTTATAGTACATAAAAAGTTGACTTATGATCTCTGAATAGTGAAATCAAGGACAGTTTCTTTTGGATAGACTCAGAATTTTATACCAGAAGTGGTGTCGCAGAGCAAAACATTCATTAGTAATATTGTACCCCCAAAAGCAATAACTTCTCTCTTAATATGTTGGCTCAAAATTTATAACTGCAAGGCTTAATTAAGCTGTAGATTATGTTTTGAAAGGTATAGTCAACGTAATGAATCCCTGAAGGTAAAATATAAACAATAAAAGATAATCAAAACATTTATCTATTTAATGGATTTATATAGTTGTGTTGTAAATGTTATTTAACAGATGTGCAAAGATTAGTAAAATAATGCAATGATAATTGTGAACACATTCAAATCATTACTATCTAAATTGACATGCAATACTTCTGTGTTAACTCTTAAAACTGCAGAATACAAGTTCATAAGTCTGTCAGTTTGAAATCCAATTATTTTTAAAGGTGGAGCACTATAGTTTAGATTCTATACTTGTCCGATTAGTTATCTAACACAAGACTGTTCTCTACTTAAAAATTGAGGATTTAAGAAAGTAACCTTGAATGAAGATTTCTCCAGTGTTCCATCATTTATCAGATCTTAAGATTTCCTCTACATCAATCATGTCCTGGAATTACTCTTCTTATGAGATTCCTTTTTTTTAAAATGTTTATTTATTTTTGAGAGGGAGGGAGAGAGAGAGAGAGAGAAGAGAGAGAGACAGAGTGCGAGTGGGTTAGGAGCAGAGAGAGCAGGAGACACAGAATCCAAAACAGGCTGCAGGCTCTGAGCTGTCAGCACAGAGACCAACACGGGGCTTGAACCCACGAGCTGTGAGATCATGACCTGAGATGAAGTCGGATGCTTAACCGACTGAGCCACCCAAGTGCCCCACGAGATTCTTTTTTTAAAATAATCATTTATATAGGAAATAAGAGCATGCAGTGTGCATTCATAAATACACGTAAACACATACCTAGCCCCCCTCCTGCATACACAGATAATATAATATGTCATATTACCTGGAATTGCTAGAGAAATCGCACGTTAATTTTTTTTCACTTTAAAACACAATAAATGACAAATATTTTTCTTATTGAATGAAATTTCATATTGATGTATTAAACCCCTAACTCCTTTATTATATAAAAAACAGTTGAAATATAAGCACCATATTTCAAATCTTCTCTTGAGTTTAAAAGTTCTATGGATTTGAATGCCAGTGAGGATCTGTAGATCCTCCTCTCAGACATGAATGTTCGAAACCTTTCCTTCATAAGAAGAGCACTTCTTTTGATAAAAGAGCTAATTGGACCCTAATCAATTTCCTTAGATCTCACTTACAGTTTTACAAAATTCAATAGTTTGGCTTTAAAAAAGGAAAATTTCTCAAAGAGAGAATATACCATATTTCAAATAATCTATATTTGGAAATGGGGTGAATTATACTGGTTAAATTCTTTTAAAAAATGAAGATTTGGCTAACTGTAGGTCATTGATTCTAAGGCTTTGTAAATTATAGACTGTAAATACCTTTTTAGCATCCATGAATAGCCGAAGTTGAACCATTTGTGAAGTAAAACTGGTCCCTTCTCATGACACCTCGCCATATTTCTAAGTGTGGGAATCCACAGCAATATTCCCACTCCTGGACCAGGGATGATAAGGCTCTGGCTTCCTTCTCTTCAACTCACTGCCCAATTTTCCACTGAAGAAGTCCAATTCCATTCATGATGAGGCATGTCTGTGTTAATCCTTATTCCAAGAAGGTTGTTCTAGTTAACCTATATCCTACCCACTGTCATTTAAACTTATCCTTTTCATTCTTGCCATTGAAGGGGATAAACTACTAACAACTATTTTTCATAAACTTGAGGGAAAGTGGTAGGCTGCCTTTCAGTCTTTCCTTCTCTAAATTATTTAATCTGAATTTCCTTATTTTTCCTCTATTAGCCTGCTTTGCAATCTTATGGTTATTTCTACTTATTTCCTCCTTCACATCATCTTCAATTTCCCACATTTAGCTTAATGTGAGGATCCCAAATGCTAATGCAGTCCCAAGTTTAATGCCCCAGTGTACAAACATCAAATTGGCCATGGAATGACTGAGTTTAAACATGTTAACTGAGTTTAAACACGTTAACAAACACACTAGTAAATACAAATAAACTTCCATTATATCCAATTTGCATGTACTTTCCAAATAAAATAGAGATTGCTATTTATCTAAGAGTCAATATTTATTAAGAATGTTGGAAGTCACCATTCACAGAGGTCACACCAGGACTTTCACCAAGCAATATAACCAATATCAGGAATAATATAAGTGATGTTCTTTCCCAAGGAAATGATACATTTGAGTATCATTGAGATGGGCTGGGGAAAGAAGCTGTGCATCATCAAGACCTTTCTTTCTCCATCCAGACAGCACTGCAGAGGTCATTTGGGAGAGACCCACTTTCCCCATCACTAACTTAGCTTTGCCCTCCTTGGGAGATGTGTATAGGCTTCCGCTCTTCCTTACCCTCGCTGGGTTATGCAGAACCTGGTGCTTTCCAATGTGCTATTCCTAGAAATCCTGAGTTCCTCCTCCTATTGCTCTGGCACTCAGAAGCTTGGACAATGTAACTCAGATCCTCAATTTTAGATGCTCTAAAAACAGAAATAGGCAGGCTTTGGTACAACAGAAATTTAAAGGCTAGATTAATTCTAGAACTTTCACTTTAAATCAAAAGCATTCTTAGTTTATCCAAAGAGATCACGGTGGGCCAGAGGTTCCAAAACTTTAAATGTCAGAATCACCTGGAAGGTTTGTTAAAATACACATTACTGAGCCCTGAGCGCAGAGCTTCTGATTCAGTAGATGTGTGATGAGGCTTAAGAATTTTTCTTCTTCACAGCAAAGGAAATAATCAGCAAAATGAAAAGGCAACCTCCAGAATGGGAGAAAATACTTGCAAATTACATATCTGATAAGGGGTCAAATATCTAAAATATATAAAGAACTCATACAACTCAGTGGCAAAAAACACAATCTGAGTTTTAAAAATGGGCAGAGGATCTGAATAGACATCTTTCCAAAAAAGACAAATTAACCAACAGATAATGAAAAGGGGCTGACTGTCACTAATATCAGGGAAATGAAAATCAAAACTACAATAAGATATCACCTCATCTTAGAATGCTGTTATAAAAAAGACAAGAAATAACAAGTGTTGACAAGATGTGGAGAAAAGGGAACACTGTTGGTGAGAATGTGAATTGGTGCAGCTACTGTGGAAAGCAGTTTGGGGTTTCCTCAAAACATTTTAAAATGGAACTACCATATGTTCTATCAACCCTCTTGTGTATATCTATCCAAAGAAAGTTAAAACACTAATTTGAAACGATATATGCACCCCCATGTTCATTGCAGCGTCTTTTAAGATATCCAAGACATGAAAAATATCCAAGACATCAAAATATCCATTGATGGCAATGGTTAAAGAAGATATATATACATATCTATCTATCTATCTATCTATCTATCTATCTATCTAATTGAATATTATTCAGCCATAGAAAAGAATGAAATCTTGCCAATTATGACAACATGGATGGACCTTGAGGACATTATTCTGAGTGAAATAAGTCATACAGAAAAACATAAATATCATATGATCTCACTTATATGTGAAACCTAAAAACAAAACAAAACAAGCTCATGGATATAGAGAACAGACCATTGGTTGTGTAAAGCAGTGCATTGGGGGGGTCCATGAAATGAGTGAAGGGATCAAAAGGTACAAATTTCCAACTTTAGAATGAGTAAGCCATGGGGATGCAATTCACATCTTGGTGACTATAGTTAACAATACTGTATTGCATATTTGAAAGTAGCTAGATGGGTGGATCTTGAAAGTTCTCATCACAAGAAAAAAAATGGTAACTCTGTATGGTGAGGGATATTAACTGGATCTCTTTGGTGATCATTTTGCAATATATATAAACATTGATTTTTTTAAAAAAAGTAATTTCCACTTCTAACAGCTCTCAGATAATGATAATACTTGTGGCTGAGGACCACAAGTTTGAGAGTCACTGGTGTAAGCCATGCTTACACAGGCAAATTCTAGAAGAGATGAAATTTCTAGGACTTCATAAAACTCTCTCTCTCTCTCTCACACACACACACACACAGTGAAAATACTGGGAATGAACTGAGTCCTTTTTCTCCTTCATTATCTTACTTTTTTTAACCTAGGCTTGGAAAATAATTTGGTCACTAGGGACTCAGAATTTTGTTTGTTTCCTTGTCTTCCTCAGAGCTATGTTTTTGTAGGCAAAGGTTAGTACAGGCAAGGACCTAGTTTTAGCTGATACTATCTGCGCCTTCCACTGCCTTTCCTCCCCTGATTTCATGTCACACCCTTACTCTCATAGAAACACAGAGGAAGCAAGAGCTCTGTAGCAGCATTGCCCATGTGTGTCTATGAGAACAGTAAACCTGGATTTTAGTTCTGAAAATATTTTACATATCCAAGTAAGCATCAGAGTTCTAGCATTTTTCCACAGACGTTTATTAAATTCCTCCTCTAGTTTATAATACGGCAAATTATAATGGGTACAAAGACAAATTTGGGGGTCTTTGAATAACTTCCACTTGTATCACTTTACTATTAAAAACTATTTTTGCCTGTATTATCAGGTGTGATTCTGTGAGGTAAAGATGAAATTTAATAATTCCTGGGATTTGTACATCTTGATTTAGTTTCACCAAATAGACTCCAAGACAAGGATTTGAGAGCAAATAACTTATTCAGAAAGTCATCCCGAAAGTACTGTTGAAGGAGTGGAAATGTGAGACAGAGACGGGAGGAAAAGCCAATAAATTAAATGCGCATAGATGAACAAGCTCACAATAAAATCCACAATCTATATATTAATCGGTCAAGGAAAGATGACAAGACTTTATCAGCCAGGAGACATTTGTGTGCTTTAGTGCATTTTTTTTAACCACGACAAAGATTTTGAACATTTCTTAAATGCCTCAATAAGACTACTTTTGAAAATGAATGATAGTTTCCCCTGCCAAGTTTTGCATCAAAGCTGACCATGCTGCTCCTACTTTGGAATTTTAAACAAAATCTAATTAAATCAACAAAGTTCGCGGGATGGGGTTAGGCTGTTTCCTGAGTGCACATGACTCTCCAGCTCTGCCTGGAAGAGCGTTCAGCCTTGTTTTCAGCTGACTTTGTCTTCTGGCTGGCCCTTGATCACTCTTAATGATCCCCAGCTGTACCAGTTCCCTGCCTGCTTTAACCTCAATTGGCCTGGCCTCACATCTCCGCAGCGTCTGGAGGACAAATGAAGCCAAGCTGACCAGCACCTCCTTAATGTAGTCCCAGATAATAGGTGCTAATAGACATTTAAATCATTCCTTTTGTTCTTCTATACGTGCTGTGAAAATTAATATGGGCATTGTTTTTTTTTTTTTTTAAATCAGGGATAAACGATAATAAGGTGGTGTGCCTGTCAATCTGGTTTCCACCTCTCTCACCTACTTCGTTATTTTAAAGATGTTTACAAACCTGCCAGCATAGCACAGAGGCTATGACTGAAAGGCCATAGAAATGTGTTCAGAACTGGCCACAGATGGGCTACGGCCCTAGGGCCTGAGTGTACCACTGTCTATATCCTACCTCGTTCTAAAACTGACCCTTTCCCCAGGATGCCTTTTTATGAAAATCATAGATCATATAATAATAGTAGTAGTAGTCGACTCTATTGGCTTATTTTAAATTAAATATTAAGAAAGCATCACAAAATCAAGCGTTAGACATGAAGATTGGCAGGGGGTAAGTTTGTCATATTTGGCTATTACCTCATTAACAGAAAGGAATCCGGACCCTCTGTTCTCTACAGAGATATTAACAGATGTAACTTAGCTAAAGGCACGGAGGTTATATGCAGTCCAGAAACGATTCCTAATGAGTAGTCAAAATGCACACAGGCACACCTTGAATGCTGTATGTTTCAGGTCATGTCAATCAATTGCCTAACTTTGTTCAAATTACTAGTTTATATGTACACACCCTCCCAGAACCCAGTGTAGGTCCTTATTAGGAATTGTTGTTTTATTTTATTTTTATCTCTTATTTTTGTTGTTATTTTAAGATCCAATTATTTTTCTGAAAACAGCAACAACACAGAAGAAATCAACATCCTCGGTCACTCTCCTCAGCTTGGGAGAGAATTTTGAATTGCCAACAGCTTCTTCGTGGCTACTATCGTCATCAGCCACAAAGTCAGCTTCTTCACGCTGTGCTCTAGACACAGTATTAGAATATATTGACAGAGAAAGGAGAAACCACGGACTTGAAGAGAACTATTATCAAATGTCATCCAGTAATTTTCCTAAGAACTTTTGTCACCATGGACAATGGTAATATAATGAACAAAGCTTTCTTGAAAAAATGTACCTGGCAGTTTTTCTTTAGACAACTGAAGATAAATTGCTTACAAAGTTGAAGATACATTTGTGTTTGTCAAATTCAAGTTTCACCTACACTTATGCTTTTATTCTACAGGAAGCCATCCTGGTATATATATGTATACACTTTACACATGGGTACATGTGGAGTATATGCATCTCTGTCATTGTGGTGTATTTTGAAAAATGAGTGTGTAGGTATATACATAAATGTATGTAGTATGCAACCACATTATTCTAGTTGAAACTGAGTTCCAAAGTGTTACCTGTTCATACTCTGAAAAAATTTTAGAGATAATCACCCTGTGAACAATGGTTCCAGATGGATTTACACTGATTTTATAATTTTTCTGTGAATTTATTTTTGGTCTTGTGAGTTGTGTGAAAGAAATATAGAACTGTTAAATAATGTTATTTAATGTGAGTTTAATCATCCCACTCCCTTTCGTATGGCAACCAGGTTTTTATTTCATGTACTTATGCTCGAAACTCAATTCTGCACTTGGACATTCATGCCATGAAACTCCTCGGAGAATCAAACCAAAATCACCAAGAATGTAATTCAAGTTGAAGATTTTACATAGCTGGCTGGCAGAAAATTTGCCTATAATCATATGCTTGTGATATCACAGTTGGCTTCTTGGTGAATAATCTTCCTGTCAACACTGAATGGGTGGCGTGTGTGTGTGTGTGTGTGTGTGCGCGCGTGTGTGTGTGTGTTTGTGGTGTGGTTAGTACCATGAGTTGCTTTGCCCCAGCCCCTGACATTGTTTACTTCTACCTACTTAAGTCAAGTGTACTATGTAATGCACTTTAAAGCTAAAATGCAAAACACTATGTAAATGCAAGATTTATTCACCTTCCATAAGCTGATGAAGGCAACGTCTGAACTTGCCTTACCGAAAGGATTTTTGCAGCAAATGGTTCAGAAAACCCTTCATTCAGGTCTGCTGGGAATAATGTGTCCAAAGTAAATACCCAAAAGGCCTTCCTTCTACTAAGTTCACCACCTGAATTATCCTTTCTCTGTGAAGGATTAATTTTCTAAATGCCTATGAATTTCAAACTAGAAACTGCATGGTACAAATTAATAAAGAGTTTAGCTGTAGGGCAATCAGTGGCACTTTTTCTAATCAAACACAATATACCCAATGTACTCTTTTAAGATTCTAATAGTTCACCAAATATATTCGAAGCGACATGGGCATGTCATCACACAAATAGCCTTATTAGAAAAACAATTTCCGAATTAATAAAATCCGAGACTATCATTGCCAGGATGTAAGGAGCATTTGACGAGTGAGAACCAGCAGTGTGTCTGTGGAAAGCGTCAATTAAACTCTCCAAATGCACTGGCATCTGAGAACACTGACTTCACTCTTGCTTTGAGTTTAAGACTTACCTAAAATTACATCCTTAGTGATTCAGGAAGACTAAGATTAGCATGTTTGCTTGAGCCTCTCCTCTTGTCTTTCATCTGCCTCTTCTTTCCTCCTCCTCCATTTTCTTTTCTTGTATAACCTCAGATGCAAAGAACAAGTTAAATCCGTCAGCTCATGGCACCTGATCCTATCCCATTTCTTCAATGTGTGTTGCTGTTTTATTTTGGTTTTAGTGGTTCTCCATCATCCCTATTTTTCTTTCCCTTTTCCTCTTCCTACTATGTACACACTCCCATTAAAAGTAAATTTGTAAGGATATGTAAGAATACTTAGAAAGATCTCTAGGTGTATATTGGAATTTTTACTTTTATGTAATACCTATTATACTGTTGTCCTTGCTTTTTACTTTTCTGGGTTTTGCCTTTTTTAAAAAAAATTTAATGTTTATTTTTGAGAGAGAAAAGAGAGACAGAGTGTGAGTGTGGGAGGGGCAGCGAGAGAGGGAGACACAGAATCTGAAGGAGGCTCCAGGCTCTGAGCCATTAGCACAGAGACCACCGTTGGGCTCAAACTCACAAACTGTTAAATCATGACCTGAGCCGAAGTCAGATGTTTAACTGACTAAGCCACCCAAGTGCCCCAACGTTTTGTCTTCTTGTTTGTTTTCCTTTTTTCACTCAGCAACAAGTTTTAAGATTTCCTCTTCCTCTATGTACTTCTAGTTTATTGCTTATGAGTATCCCCACTTTTCTTACCCATCTTCCTACTGATGGACCCTTAGATTGCTTCCAATTCACACACACATACTCACTCATACACACATATGCGCGCGCGCGCACACACACACACACACACACACACACAGTGTTGAAGTAAGCATTCTTGTATTACATACCCTATTAGGAACCTAAGCAAGAGTTTCTCTGGATGGCATACGTACTCAGGAATAGAACTGTAGACCCATATGGTAGAACTGTAGACCCATATCTGCACATTAAATTTCACTGAGTACTGTAACCTATCACTGTAGGTACAGTGTTGCTATTTTAATTTGCTTTTCTCTCTTTACTAGTAGTACTACTAATATCTCCTTGCCCATTTTTCTAGTTTTCCTTTCTCTTTTTATTTTACAAAAGTTCTTTAGCTGATGTAAACTACAGCCCTGTTTTGCATTTTTGGAATGTGTGTGTATAAGAAAACCGTATGCACTTTAATATCACAATATCATTAACATTTACATAGAATTTGCAAGATCGACATACCTAGTTGATGGTGTCTTAATACTCTTATTTGAAACCTTGGAAATTTTATTGTAAATATTCTCTGCCTTATTTATATATTATTATTGGGTCTGCAGCTATTATTAGTTTTTACATTTGGAGATTTCCATTCTAGTAGTGACTGCCTTTTAAAATTTTATTAACATCTGAAAAATGGATATACTTAGAGGCAAACTTTTAGAAAATGAAATCCAGTGGAATAGATATTAGTTCTAAACTCTATAAAATATCTTCCTTCATGTTGTTGGTTTTCTGTTTACCTTTTCAAAAGTAAATATTTCCAAGTTCTAAATATATATATTCTAAATATATTTTTTCTCTGTGTTTATATATATATATATATGTATCTATATCTATATCATCTATATCTATATCTATATCTATATCTATATCTATATCTATGTCTATATCATCTATATCTATTTCTATATCCAGAGATTACATCTTAGAGACTGGAAGGGAGTAGATGTTGAAAATAAGCACAGTTTTATTAAATGACTTCATAAATACTGGAAAGGAAATTTTCTTTTTTGACTCTTATAATTTCCTTCATTTTGGATGAGAAATTCCTGGGCTTGAGTTTTTGACTCTTGATTTGAGATATTTTGTGTTCTTAAGTAAAACTCAGAATCCATACAGAAAGGCTGGAAGAACAGGATTTAGGACAGTTAATTCTGACTGTTACATGCATTCCTTCATAAACATGGGTATAGCCGGATGGCAGAACATAATTAGGAAGGGGTTCTCTTCCCCAAAGGAAAAATCCAGTTATTACCTTGTTGTGAGGGGTACAGGAGAGTGTGGAGAACATGTGAACATAAAGCATACAACAGCAGGAATCCTGGGTGAGGAAGATGGTGACTCAGCCTTGTGGAGACATGGCCTTTGAGTGATTTTCCCACCCGTGCATAAGGATTTGCTTTGATCCTCCCAAAATCCAGCAAATGGATCTCTCTTGTGACAAGTAACATACATGTGCAAGAAAGTTATTTGTGATGAAGGGTGTGATCCATAACCCTTGACTACAACAAAGCAAACAATTGCACCCAGTAGTGAACTCATGACCTTAGATTCATTAGCTGAGTGTTCTCACCAATTGCACAACCAGCCATGAATATATACAGGAAATGGGTCCTGCTGAACTTCAATGCCACTTCATAGTCAGAACTCAACTGTAGAAATTACCCAGACAATCTGTACACCAAAGAGCATGAAAGAGGGATTGCAGTACAAGAAAATTAGGGTCTAATCACTCTCAAAAATTTCAGTTCATGAATATGACACTGACTACTAGCAGATTCAACTCTTAGAATATAAAATAATTTGTGGTTTGTGAGTCCTTAATTTATTTAAATTGATATGTAATTTCAGATTTAGTGTTATTCATAAATCATAAATGAAAACTTATCAAGAGAAGAAATTTTATTAAGAACCAAGAAAACTCTTTATGGATAATTTTGTTTACAACCCTAAACTGTTTCTTAAACTATAAAGAAATAATCAATGTAAAATATTATTTATTATGCTATTTTACATGTTATAAATATTATATAATGTAATTTGATTTTATTGAAAATAAAATATATTTATTGAAATGTAAAATACTATCACTGTCAATATCATCTCTTCTTGTAAATTAAATTGAATTAATGACAGTATAAAAGAAAATCACAATAAAATATGTATCTATAAAACCAATTGTTGAACATCAGAATATCTTCTACAAGAGAATAACATGTCAATCATTAAAAATTCAATAAACTACATTTTTATAGTGATTTTAAAGAACAGTGTTATATTTGGAAATAGAATATGTTTTTCAAATTTTCCAAGGAAAAATTGGCATCTTAACATTAATAGTCATGAAAATTTGAGGGCTTTTGGGAGATCTTAAATTATATTATTATGCCTCCGTTAACTGCGATGTACAGGATGAGTAATTCTGATTCAGACCTAAATCTGGTTCGATCATATTAAATAAACATGTACATAAGACAAAAATAGTCAAATATTGGAGATTTCACATGGTTCAACATAGCAATTTTGTCTTTGATTTTTGTTGGCTGTTGGTCACTTTCCTGTTACATAAGCATAACTTCTCAATTAAGAAAACTTGTTTCCTGGGGCACTTGGGTGGCTCAGTTGGTTAAGAGTCTGACTTCGGCTCAGGTCATGATCTCATGGTTCATGAGTTCAAGCCCTGCATCGGGTTCTGTGCTGACAGCTTGGAGCCTGGAGCCTGCTTCGGATTCTGTGTCTCCTTCTCTCTCTGCCCCTCCCCCACTTGTGCTCTGTCTCTCTATAAATAAACGTAAAATAAATAAACGTAAAATAAATAAACGTAAAATAAATAAACGTAAAAAATTCTTTATAAAAAAAGATATTTAAAGAAAACTTGTTTCCTTTTCATATGTCTCTTTCTTTAAAAATCAAATATAAAAGAGTAGCTCCCAGTTAGTGAAGGTGTGTGAACCAATGGATTCTAACAACGTATTCAAATATAGATAGAAACTAAAGAAAGCCTTTTAGACATTTTCAAAACTGCATAACAAATATAGAGAGCTGGGTATTGGTATTTGATTTGAAATTTTTTACTCAATTATCTTAAAAGTTTGAATATTAGGAATCCTAGACTTCTAGAATATTAAGAATTCTAATTTTGATATTAAATTTAAAAGTAGCTATACACATAACATAGTTGACAGCTGTATAAAAATATTTCATTTTATTTGTGTGCACATAACTGATTAGGATACATAAGTTTATAGAGAGAGTATATATGATAAGGTTGTTGGTCAGGCAATGTAAACAGAGGAAGGTGGAAAAAATAAGAATCAATGGTTTTCAAAATGGGATGGTTTACATTATAGTGAATACTGTTCTCTTCCACATGCTTTTTGTTGTCGTTTATTTGTTGCTTTTGAGCCTTGGAGGTTTGAGACAAGAAAGATCATGAAATAGAGGTGTGAAAATTCAGATGGCAGTTAATTAGTTTAGTTAGACTGTTAACACGCACATAATGGATTTTCAGTTTTTTCTCTTTTTTATCCTCTGACTTCAGGCAATTATACACCAGCGCTTCTTGAATAAGTTATTGTACATGATTTCAGAAAATAGACTGCTTGCACACTTAAGCCCCACCTAATTAATTCAATTTATTGAAACTGTTTATTCATCTTAAGTCCGGTTGAGTCTACAATGACCACCATTGAGCTCATTCATATAGTGTTATCTTTGATGGTGAAGTAAGTCACCTTTTTTCTTTCCATTGCTCCTGAGGAAATATTGTATATTGAGCAGTTTACAATTTAAAAACACTAACTTTACCAAAGAGAGATTATGTTTATTGATTCTTACATAAATGTGTCTGAGAAATGAGCCACATTTGGGTCTTGAATTTTACATGAGTATTTTAAATTTTGTCTTGACATTTTATAATTTACCTTTTATTTTTCTAACACATTGGAAAAATCCAAAAATGGGAATTGAGTAAAACAATCTAAAGTTTTCAAAAATAAGACCATAAGGATGGGGACTTTGAGAAGTGGTTTTATTTTCTCATATTATGGGAATATGTACAGAAGTTTTCCTGATTCAACATAAGAGACTCTCTTGTTTCCAAGAGTGATAGCTCTCATTGTAACTTTTCCTTTGTGTTTCTGAATTACAAAACACTGCTCCACTCAAATTCTTCTGCATCATCCAAAAGGCTATTGTTATAACCCATTCCTAGGGTTGGGTATGAAAGACAGACCCCAGGAGCCTCAATTTGGGGGGAGTCTAAGATTTCTGCAACAATCAGGTTTGACATCACTCATTTATTCAACTTTTTAAGTAATTATCTAAACTTTTTAGAGTTTGGTTTCAGAAAATAGAAAGCATCTAAAATATCCTTCACACTATATAAATGAATTAAAAAAATGAACAGTCTTACTGGGGGATATGGGCATAACATTTAAGTAAAGACAATGATAATCTGACCATTCTACAATTGTCACATAACAAAAAAGCACACCATCCTCTACATTTTGTAATGATTGTATGATAGGGAAAGATAGAATAAAGTAGGCAGAGAGGGAAAGGTTAGGACCCAAGGAGTCTGGGTGGGGTGCAGAAAAACACATATTTTGAAACAATGCTTGGAGCATTTGACTACAATCAAAGCCCAAACCCCCTCGGTCATAACGTTCCTGATCAACCCCCCTGGGTTGTAAGGTTCCTTTTAAGAATGTAACAGACACCGCCTACTCCCCCACAGCTCCCCCCAGGAATTTGACAATCAAAATGCCTAACTAAAATAAGTAAACTGTAAAACTTATGTTAAACAAGGGACAGTATAACCATGGCCTGATTCCTCACACAATGGAATGGAGCGAATTAAGAACGGAAAACCCATCTCCTAGAGTTATCAAGCCAATAAGGGTAGAACCTGAGAAGCAGCGATGGGGAAGGGGAGGGTGCCACCAAAACCCTATAAAGCAAAGCCCCTTGCCTATAGTCCGGAGGTATTCACTTTCGAATGGCCCCTCTCTGTAAAGAGAGCTTTTATACTATTCTTATTTTCTAATCTTATACTCTAATAAACGTTTGCCTGCTGCTCATTTTATTCTCTGTCCACCTCTTCATTCTTCAAAGTGGTGAGACAATGAAGCTGGGCATTGAAGTAAAGAATCCTGCAACAACTGCATCAGTAAACTTGAAACAACTAAAAATTTGTGGCCAACCAGAAGATGAAAAACATAAATATCTACAAATGAAGACATTCATTACTTTAGGAAGGGGTAACTTTCTTGACTCAAATCATCAAGAAATCTTGGACTATTTTCAAAATAGACAACAAGCCTACCATGGATGGCCCCAATTTTTTTAACATAATATAAATGGTGTAATAATCAAAGGAACTTTGATGAAAGGAAAAAAAAAATATTCTCATGTATTCTCAGAGTTCCAAAGAAAGTATTTTATAACATGATTAGAGTCCCTGAATGAATCACATTTCTTACTTGGAAAAGAAATGGGGACCTGGGTTAGGAAGGAAGCAGGAAGATTGAAAAGGGGGAACATGTTTTTTTTGTTTTTAGTTTTTTTAAATGTTTTGTTTTATTTTTGAGAGAGTGAGACAGAATGTGAGCAGGAGAGGGGCAGAGAGAGACAGAGACACAGAATTCAAAGCAGGCTCCAAGCTCCATGCTGTTAGCACAGAGCCTGATGTGGGCCTCAAACCCAGAAACCACGAGATAATGACCTGACCCAATGTCAGATGCTTAACCAACTGAGCCACCCAGGCAATGTTTTAAGAAACATTATAAAGAAACTACGGGATCTGGTGATTCACCAAGTAACATGTAAGAGATGACAAAGAAGGACATATTACAGGTCACTCTAAATTTTCTCCTACTCAAGCATGTTTATAACCATTTTATCTCTTTTCTTTCCTCATTTTGTACCAAGCAGTGAAATGCAGATTACATGTAAATTTCGTCTGATAATGTGCAATGGCATTTCCACTGATTTCTTAAAGAAAGTCTCCAAAGTTTACTTAATGTTTGTTGAATTTGGGACGATGTTGCTAACACCAGGTAAAGATGTCTAGCAGGCAGGACTGATGCTCAGGAGACATTATGTGTTCACTTATCAGGTGGACTTAATAAGAGAACAGATGTAACTAGATATGGTGCCTAAGTTTACTTTTAGAGCTATTAGTTACCGATTTCAAGCCTTCTCCTTGGATTAATTTCATGCCAGAGACTAACATATTACTAAAATATCTTTTTTTTAAGTTTTTTTTTTTTAAGGAAAATAATGTATCATTAAATACTTGACTTCTGGAAACACCTTTGTCCATACTCCTATTCTCAAAAGCCAGGAAAGACACAATTTGGGAGAGTGTTGATAGTGACAAATTCAGTTATCTCGAAGACATATACAGGCTGCCCAGGTCTTGCAATCTATTCCCACATAGCATAATGCTGTCTACATTGACTGGGCCAGAAATACTTCATTTCACTGGATCACAATCTTATAAGACAGCCTTGTCATTTTAATTTGTCACTCTTTGTCTCCTATTTCTCATTGAAGTCTCATCTCTTCAGCCAAGTGCCATAGGCTACTTTTCCCAGGGAAAAAAAAATGCTATCACACTGAATAGAAAAAGGAAAGTCACTAACAGAAAGTTTGTGTCTAAAGACACTACTATAGATTCCATTCCCACAGACATAGCAGGTGGTATAAATACAATCTAAACTGAGACAGAAAAATGAATTGTTGCTTCTATTCCCTGTCTCCAGTGTTTCTCGGAATGTTATATCTGCTTCTTCTACACAGCTATTGATTTGGTATCCCTTATCATCCACAGAGCAAAAAGGAAGGGGGGAAAGGAAATAGAGGATGGGAGGGTTAATGTCTGATGCATGGTCTGAGTCTGAAAAAATATAGCAATTTTGAATTATTAAGAACCATAAGCTTATCTCCTTCAGAAATCCTTCCTGCTGATTTAGAAAATAGGTCCCATTTTTATTAAAGCTCCACCCTGTATAAAGAAATAGTGTACAGATAGGAGACACTTTTATGTTTTGTCCTCTTTTTTAATTTGATCTAAAAATTTGTGACATCGATTACATGCAATATAAAGGTCATATGTATACTAATGGTATATATATCACTCTTTTCACTTATTTAAAAAAAAGTAATTAAAGAATTTTTCTGATTAATAAAAATGCCCTCCTTCTCCTTATTACACCTTGGAACAACAAACACGATGCCGACTGAGCTTCCCATAATTCTTTAAAAAGTATCCACTGGTTTTATAACTAAAGACTGAAAGATCTATATGTCTAACATATGTTCTTTACATAGCAACTCATCCCTTCTGTTGGGCTTTGTTTAAGGACACTTTGCCTTTGTAAGAAAAGGATTTAATTAATGGCAGCATTTTACATTTTTTCCTGCAGTGGAGAAGATAACTACAGAATTAGTACTTACTCTACCTGGGTTTTAAGACACAGGACTTCCAACCCCAGCGCAGACACCTGAGGATTTGGCAGGGTTGTTAATTCCGGTTGGCCTTCTAATTCAAAACTAGAAAAAAAAAAAAAAAATCTTCAAAATCAAAGCAAAACAAACAAAAAATGGAAGCCTAACTTTTACACTCTCTATGTAAATTACTTTGCATCGTGCCTTACTTTTCTTCATATTTCTTCAAAAAAAAATGCTGAGAAATTCTTATAAGGAGCTATATAAGAGTGAATGAAGACTAATGTGAAATGAAATGGCCCAAAATTGTGTGAATGCCCATTACCATCTTCATAAAATATTAATGACAAATAAGCATTTTTTAAATTTTTTTTTAACATTTATTTATTTTTGAGACAGAGAGAAACAGAGCATGAACGGGGGAGGGTCACAGAGAGACGGAGACACAGAATCTGAAACAGGCTCCAGGCTCTGAGCTGTCAGCACAGAGTCGGACGCGGGGCTTGAACCCACGGACCGTAAGATAATGACCTGAGCCGAAGTCGGACGCTTAACCGACCGAGCCACCCAGGCGCCCCACAAATAAGCATATTTTTAAGAACTAAGGTATAATATTAGACTCATAGGTATTTAGTTGTTCATATGCCTTTCATGTATGTGTTCCTTGTTTGAAATTATTTGCTTTAAGGTCAAAGACCACATAAATGTAAGCAATCCTGCATGCTATTAGGTACAGGTAAGATACAAAAAAGAGTTTTTCTGTGATAATCTGATATTAAAAGTAAAGTGTGTGCAATAAGTCAGAGAGAAAAAGGAATAAGTTCGAGCTGGATATTAAAGACTAGAATACAGGATTTAATTCTAGTCGCACTTAAGACAAGGAATTTAACTTTGATTTGGGGGCTTCCTCTCATGTATTCCCTTTCTGTGGCTCTGCACCTGATTGTATTCCAACACTGTGGACACTTCTCTAATTTATGATGCTAGAATGTTGCATGAGAAAGTGCTGTTATATCACTTTTTTACCCTCCAAGGATGTAAAACACAAAATGAACAAATTTAGTATTTAATAGAAATGTGCACAGGTGGACATTAAACAAATGTTTCCTGATAAAGATAGCTATACATCTGTGTGTTCACCTGCTCAAAGAACTACCAAAGCATTAGGAAACACTAGAGTGTGAACTATGTTTCTAAAAATGATGGCATCAATGGGTTGTCTAAGAATGTAGTTTGAAAAAAAAACACATAAAATTTGTTTTTTTAAGTTAAGTTTTGCTGAACATACACGCACTTATCTAGTGACTCTTTTCACTTGAGAACAATAGCATAAGCAATTTGCATCACGAGGTATAGGAAATAAAACAAGATGAATGAGTAGCCATCAAAATCCTGGATCAACACATACTGTGGTGAGCATTGAGCAATGTATAGTATTGTCTTTGTTTTGCACTTGAAACCAGTGTAACATTGTGTGTCAACTATATTTTAATAGCGGAAAGGAGAAAAGAAAGAAAGAAAGAAAGAAAGAAAGAAAGAAAGAGAAAGAAAGAAAGGGAAGGAAGGAAGGAAGGAAGGAAGGAAGAGGGGTTATGTTATCATGTCAATTACTTTTCCTTTGTAACTTGGCTTTTATAGTTGCATAATAGTCTATTTTATGGATTTACCATATTCTACTTACCCAATTATCTACAGATATGTGATCAGGTTATTTACAATATTTTAATATTGGAAATAATATAGTGATGAAAATCATGTACATTCTCTTTTGTATACATTTCAGTGTTTTTTAGGAAAATTTCGAAGAAATAAGCTAACAGATAAAATTTAAACACATTTTTTTTATGTTTATTTATTTTTGAGAGACAGAGAATGACCAGGAGAGGGGCAGAGAGAGAGGGAGACACAGAATCTGAAGCAGGCTCCAGGCTCTGAGCGGTCAACACAGAGTCCAACGCGGGGCTTTGAACTCACGAACTATGAGATCATGACCTGAGCCAAAGTCAAATGCTTAACCCACTGAGCCACCCAGGCACCCTGGTTATCCACATTTCTTAGGCTTTTGTTACATATTGCCAAATTGCCTTCCAAACAAGATGTACTAATTTTCCTCCTAAAATCTATAGACAAAGGGTGCCTATTTTCCTAGATTATCATTTACATTGGGTGTTAATTGGGAATTTTTGAAGAATGATTCTCTTTTTCACATCTCTGTAGTTGGCATTGTTATAATGTGAATAATGTGAAATAATGTGAAAAGATGACTGACAATGCCTATTTAAACATGCATAAATACTCAAAGAGAGAACATATAAAAGCCCTGGACATCTGCATGCTATAGTACATATGATATTAAGTGCTTAACCATTTATTTGTCCATTTATAAAACATGTTGTAGTAGGATTAAACTGCATCCCCAAAGAGACATTAACTTGTATTATACTGAAGTATTTATTATTGCAGCATATGTAACAGATAATATTTGTTTACATTTTTAATTACTTACATTTTAAGCCAAGAAAATCTCTGAGGATAATGCTTCATTTACAAGAGTGTCCTGGCAAAAGACAACATAATGTAATCACATATTACCAACAATTCCATGACAACGATGCAGTGGTTTTAAAATGACTTCCAAATAAAAGCTTAATTATAGCAAGCTATAAAAAAATTAAACAGAAGATACAATAACGGCACTAAAATTAAATTAAGAAAAAATCACACAGTCCATAAAGATGTGAATAGAAATGAAGATAGTGAAACTAAATACCTGGCATATTGTCCATTATGTTCTGGAATCCCATTGTTCAAGTCTAATTGCTCCTTCCTCAGAACTCACAATGCTGGATACAAATGAGCCATAGGGCTATACTCAATAATCAGAACTGATGCAATGTTTGGAGGAAATAAGGTACTTTTTATTGAAAGTCATTTCTGCTTTTTCTATTCTAGTGAGATTGGGGGTGGGGTGGGGGTTGGAAGCTGGGGGAGCAGAATTACATTATTATGAAGGACAGGGACTATATCATTACCCATTTTTTAATTTAAAAATGCACTGCATTCAAGGTTGGGGGGGATGGGTGAAATAGGTGAAGGAAATTAAGAGTACACTTGTCATAATGAGCACTGAGTAATGTATAGAATTGTTGAATCACTATATTGTAGACCTGGAATTAATATAACACTGTATGTGAGATATGCAGGAATTAAAATAAAAAAAATGAACAAAATCAATGTTTAAAATGTATAGCATTCAGTAAGTAGGCTGAAAATATCTAAATTGTAATCTTTCATATTGGGTTAGGAACATATTTGTATTGAATATTTTCATATATGTGTATCTGGTGCTTCATAGCTCTAAAATTTTAAGGATAGTGAAAGAGCCATAGTGAAAATTTCAACTCATAAGAATTTGGTAAAGTATAATCAGGAATATATAACAGAAGAAATAGAAAGCCTGTATCTTTCTGTTAGTGGCTATAGCTTTTTCCCCTTTAATATGCATGATGTATTTCTGATTTATGAATTGCAGAAACTTAGTAGAGTTTGTCTCTTCACAAAGATGTGAAAAAATGAAAGAATACAAACTTTGCTCTTCACATTGGATTCAACCACCTTCTAATATATGAGATATGAACTGATTGATCTGGCTGCACTTTATTTATGAGATCACTCTCCATATAGCACACATCTTCCAGGTAATGTATTTATTGCAATAGTATCTCTGAGGTGATAAAAGGAGGTCTGGGACAATGTGAGAGAAGTTCTGGAAAAGGAAATTGTGCTGTGATTCAAGAAAGGGTTATTGATCTGGCTAGATGCATTTGGAGGACATAACCAAAATCAAACACCAAAAGGAGAGCCATAATCATACTTTAGGAAATTATTTGGCTTCAATTGGGTGTGCTATCTCTTTACAAAATGCTCAGTGGTATTTTGTACACATTTTTCTTCACTTGTTGATGACAAAGAACCAGCATGATTATCTGAGTAGAACAAAAGAGAATGAAGTACAAATGACTTTCTTGAGGTTTTTTTAATTTTAATCAGATCGGAACTAGAAAATATACTAGATTTTATTTAGTACATGATGTCATAGATTTGTCCTAGATTTC
Organism: Panthera uncia; assembly: GCF_023721935.1. Lineage (NCBI taxonomy): Eukaryota > Metazoa > Chordata > Mammalia > Carnivora > Felidae > Panthera > Panthera uncia. Next base: position 68,245,704 of record NW_026057584.1, on the reverse strand, counting down.
CCTAGGGTCTGTGAGGACCCACTTGGAACTCCAGAGTTTATAGAAAGATTATTTTAGGCTGAAGACATTTGAGGTTCAACAGATGCAGAGAGAAACCTTCTCAGAGCTTCCCTTATCTGACAAAAAGCAGAAACTTCTGAGAAATGAGGATTGCCATAATTTGCCTTTTTGAGGTACATTCTACTCCCTAGGGAGAGATCAGGAGTAAACCTACCATAAATCCCCTCACTGGGGGATTTTTATGGCTCAGAAGAAGACACAAAGACCACTCATAGCTGCATAGACAAACATTATCACAACTTTTCTTATCTCTCATCAGTTCTGCTAAGGGAAAAAGAAAATCCCTATATCTTTCCTAAAGAAACCAATTTGTTCTCCCCACTGGAGTCTTTCTTCTTCCTTTCCTTCCTCTACTAAGGTATATAAGTCCCAAATTCTAATCACCTCTTTGAGTTACTCATCACTGAGCATTCCTACCTGTATGTGTGTTGCATACATAAATAAACCATTTTTCTCCTGTTAATCTGTCTTTTATCGGTTTAATTAGCAACTTCCAGGTCATAAACATAAGAGTGTAGACGAAAGGTCCTTTTCCTCAACTGGCACTTATTGAAATTCACTTTTAACTGAAATCGGTCTATTGAATTAGAATCTCTAAGAAAAGGTTCTTCGAGTAAGCTTTTTAAACAAAAATCTAAGTGACTTTTATCAAGAAGTTATGGCAACTTTGCATTGTGAGCCTACTGCCATGGACCAATGGATTCATCATAAAGGGGAGTAAGCTGAGAACCAAAATGTACAATTTCCAATTTGACACAGGAAAATAAGAAGAAACAAGGTATAGGTTTTATTACTAATAAGATCTTCATCTTTAATTCAATCCACAAGTCAAATTTTACAAATTTTGTCTGCCCTGACTTAGTCAGTTCTGCCTATGCAAACAGATCTAACCAGAAGAACATAATTTCTTCCCACTTTATCAGGAAGAACAATACTATCATCATTTATTGAATGCACATTATATGTAGGTTATCATTTCATTAAGCTCATTTAATAACTTAACAACCCTATAAGGTAGGAGAGTTATTAACCCCATAAGGAAACTGAAATACAAGTATATTAAGTAATTTTCCCAAGATCATAACAGTAATAAGTGCCCCCAAAGCAATTTGAGCCAAAAGAGACGGGTGCCAAAGACATGCTTCTGCTTAAAATTATGATCTTCTGGGGCGCCTGGGTGGCGCAGTCGGTTAAGCGTCCGACTTCAGCCAGGTCACGATCTCGCGGTCCGTGAGTTCGAGCCCCGCGTCAGGCTCTGGGCTGATGGCTCGGAGCCTGGAGCCTGCTACAGATTCTGTGTCTCCCTCTCTCTCTGCCCCTCCCCCGTTCATGCTCTGTCTCTCTCTGTCCCAAAAATAAATAAAAAACGTTGAAAAAAAAAAATTTAAAATTATGATCTTCTGTGCACCCAAAGAGCCAAAATTTTCTTGAGAGAAACAAATTCATTTCCATTTCTCACAATATGAAGCTATAAATGTGCAAAGGAATATGTCCCAGTAGAGAAAAAAAAAGTCTGATAAAATAATCAAAAATAAAAGGATAATTGAGGAGGAGGAGGAAGAGGAGGAAGAGGGGGACAGGGAGAAAGAGGTGAAGACGGTATAATAGTGGGAAAATAAGAGATTTCCTAAGAAGCAAGAAACCATAAGAAGCCAGTCTACAGTAGTAAGGAAGCCTTGAAGCCTTTTGTCTTCAGGGCATTTGCTGACACCTCTGGCCAAAGGCACCATCTTGGGAAAGCAGGACAGCACAAAGCTAGGACCAAAGGTAGCTGGAGGTCAGATACTATCCTCAAAAAGCCAGGCCGTCAAAAGTATAAGGCCTTCTATTCACGACCTAAGAAACAATTTATCACTTTAAAGAACACTTATCTGTTTGGGCTTTGCTCCTCACAAAATTCAGAGAAAATCTGGGGGAGAGTTTCCCTGAAAATTTCTAATTATCCCTTTACATTTATATGGTTTGGGAACTGGAATTCAAATTCTTATTTGGTCACCCCAAATCCCAAGCCAAATGTTTAGTTCAAAATGTTACTCAGTGAATAATTCCCCCTACCTCCTAGGAGAAGCATATATACATTTTCTATGAAAGGTCTGTCTTTAACCCAGTCCTCAAAGAATTCTCACGGATAAAGTTTATAGACACAGTCTCATAACAAAAAAGGTCACTAAAACATGTAGAAAGAAGACATTAGAAATGAGTATAAGCATAAACAAACAACAAAAAAAACCCTTTCCGAATCAAATTCATAAAGACTGCAGATATTTGAACTAATAGATATAGAATATAAAATACAAATATTTAGCATTTTTAAAAACAAACCACAGAATTATTTAAGTGATGAGGAATTAACGACTGGGAAATTTGAAAAAGCATGAAGTAGAATTTCTGGAAAAGATAAAAATAATAAATGTTATTAGAAGTTCATAAAATAACTAAGAAGAACATTTAGACAAAGCTAAAGGAAAAATCATTAAATTGACTGATATTAAAAGAAGCCAGGGATAACAGAAGCTAGCTACCAAGACATAATAATGGCACAGATAAGTGGCTTCTCAACAAGAACAACAGAGGAAAAGAAAGAGGTCAAATAATTTCTCCAAACAGTAAAAAAATGTAAGTAACAAATTGCATGTTCAGAAAATTAAAAAAAAAAATTCAAAGAAGATAAAAATAAAGATTTTTTTTACATTAAGAGAACTGAAAGACTCCAGAAACCGATGTTGCATTGTAAGTTAACTATATAAAATTTAAATGAAAAAAAAGAGAGAGAGTCCTGAGACAGGTTAAAATTAAAAGACTTTCATTAAAGGAAATCCTGCAGGATGTACTTGTTTCAAGAAGAAAGGAGTTGAAAAAATAAATAACATTGCAGAAAATGTTAAACTAGACATTTATTTTGTAAAGCTGTAATATAGTAGGTACCTCATGGGTTGGTATAAAATCAAGACAGACTAAAAATCATGTACAATAGACTATTAAGCAGTGAGTGATCAGAGTTTCAACATGCTAAATGCTAGCATTATTCAGGAGAAGGGGGAAGATTTTTATTAACTTTAGATTTTGTTAAACTTTATATGTATGTTAAAATTCCTAAATTAATGAAAATATAACATATTACAATTTGGTAGAGACAATATTAAAGTTATTATTTGTAAATTATATGATTTTCTACAAAAAAAAATCCATGACACATTATAGACAAATTATTGGGATTTAAGAAAGAATTTTCTTAGGTTAAAAAATATTAGGCAATTCAATACATGAAGGTATACAGACCACTGCTCTAACCCCTGAGCTATTGAACCAACCGCATGAAGGTATATGAAGTACAAATATATAAGAGAATGACTTAGAAAATGTCATTAATATAAAAATAAATTTACAAAAGCATTAAAAAATAACGTACTATCAATTAACCCAAAAACAATGTACAAGGACTTTATGTACAAAACTATAAAATATTATTGAAAGATATTTAAGACCCAACTAACTGAAGAAGTGGACCATGTATATGGATAGAAAAAATAAATTCCATAAAAAATATGAATTCTTGCCAAATCGATCTATAGAGTCAATGCCAAAATCACAACAGGATTTTATTTTATTTTTATTATTTTTTTTAATTTTTTTTAAACATTTTTATTTATTTTTGAGACAGGGAGAGACAAAGCATGAACAGGGGAGGGTCAGAGAGAGGGAGACACAGAATCCGAAACAGGCTCCAGGCTCTGAGCCGTCAGCACAGAGCCTAAGGCGGGGCTGGAACTCAAAGACCGTGAGATCATGACCTGAGCCGAAGTCGGCCGCTTAACCGACTGAGCCACCCAGGCGCCCCAGGATTTTATTTTTAAATGAATGTTGGTGATATGATTCTATGATACAAGATTAAAGACAAAGAATACCCAAGAGGTATTCTAAGAGAACAAGTTGAATGGCTTCGTTATTAAATACCAACATTGATTACAAGGTTAACATTTAAAACAGTGTCATAGTGGTGCAGGAATAAATAGACCAAGGTGATAGTTTGAGAGCGCTCAAAAATCTCCTGAATATGTGGCGACTTAAATGAGAGAGGTGGATATTCACATCGGTAGAGAAAGAATGGACTCTTTAGTAAACAGTGCAGTTCTAATTGGTTATCCTCTCAGAAATAAAAATGAAAAATAAATGCTACTCTAAACCATACACAAAGTCAATGACAGGAGGACATACATTGCCAAAATGTTTTTAGAGGAAACTATCATCTAGTTAGGCAACATGTTTTAAGTAAAACATACAAACACAAAACTTAAAGAAAACAAGTTTTGACTTTGTTAAAATTGAAACTTTATATTCAATGAATGACATAACAAGGTAGAGAAAATACAAACTACAACTAGTGCTGGAGAAAAGATCATTGTACAACACACAAAAGACAAAGGATTAGCATTCATAATATATAAAAAATTCCTACAAGTCAATAACAAATAAAAAGATCAACATCTCAATAGAAAAAAATGGATAAATGACATAAACAAGCACTTCAAAGAAGATAAAAAACAAGTGGCATATGAATACATTAAAAAGTTATTCAACATCTGTAGTAATCCAATAAAGGCAAATTAAACATAATGATATCTCACCCATGGTATTGATAATAATTAAAACATTAGTGCATTCTAAATCTTGACCTTGATTTGGAGTAATGAATTCTCACATATGGATGGAATTTTTAAAAAACACAACTTTGCAAAAACAAGTTGTGTTATCTAATAAATTTGAATATATACATATCCTTTGATTTAGCAATTTCAATTCTAGATATATAGCTTAGAGATATCCACAAAAATGTTCATAGCAATACAGTAATACGAAAAACAAACAAAATTTTAAAACCTGAAAACAATCCAGATGATATTTGCCAAGAGTATAAAAAATTAGATAATGTATCTTGAAACAACATATCTTAAAAATCAGACTACTATTTGAAGCAAAAGTGAATGATGTACAAACTGATAAATCTTTAAAAGTCATAAAGTTGAATGAAAAAGAGTAATTCATCAAAAGATACAGACATTATGATTTCATGTATATAAAGCTCAAAAACATTTATGGTGACTATACATATGATGAAACTGTAAGACAAGTGAATGGTTTCTACACATTTTATGTATTTTATGTGTGATTATGTTTCACACCAAAAATCAAAACCAATGCAAAAAAAAGGATGCCCTGCAAGTAAAATATTTATTGCCTAATGATCATTCTATCCTGCCTGCCATGCTCTTTAAGCTGTAGAATTTCTACATATGATTCTTTCAGCTCAGCCTGCTACAAGAAAATTGTAATCGGTTATCATAACATTTCATTTTCTCTGATGAGTCTTACCAATGTCATGTAAGGACACAATACTTATGTATTTGAGATGTAAGAAGATGTGGCTTGAGGGTCCCCACTGCTTGTATTGTATTATGTTATTTTAAATAGTAAACATAACTCCAAAATTTAAATAGCTGCTTAAAGAGAAAAATCACAACGGAGACTGTAATGCTATGCACATACTATTAGCCCTTCCTGCAATAATCAAACCAATGTTTTGTTTCCTGTCATTTTATTTTATTGTTTTTTAGAAGGTATAAAGATGACAATCCAAACCTTTTAAACAACTCGTGAGACAAAATTTGAAGAGAATATAAAGCCAGTTTCCAATTTTTGTTACTAAAATACATTACCATCTGCTTGGAACAATTAACAAGTGACAGTTTTCCTTTTAAAATATTTTTCGGCTTCTTTTAAAATTTTCTCATGAATAGAAAATCTAACAGAATCAGAAAGACAACCAAAATAGTAAAGGAAACATCCTGTACCCCAGTAAATACTCAAATTACATTGGACTCACAAAAAAACCCAATATCCAGATAAGGATTATATTTGACTAAGTAATGAAATTACTTTTATTTAATGAGTTAATACTGATGGTCTTCCCCTGACTCTTATTTTCAGCATGATAATTTACTTTAGTTCCTATTGCATGCATACATGCATATAGAAATGCATGAATACATACACAAATACATATGAACTATCAAATAAAAGTTTAGGTAAGGCTATAACTAATCTAGTAGTTGAGATGAACATAAAGCAAAAATCATGTGCTTGTAAAGAATTCTAAGACCTTGACTTCACAGTGCAACTGAACTTTTAAAAAGCCCCAAGCCCTAATAAAGCAAGGATTCATTATCAAAAGTTTCTATGAAAAAGAAAAAAAAAGTTTCTATGAAGAGGAAAAACAGAAATATATCAGTGACATGAACGACTAAAAATAAAATGACCTCAATCTTTAAAAGGAAAACATAGAATTAAGGAAGGATCTGGTAAAGACCCATCTAATACCACATACCCTGAGAAATAACTGTTGCCTTCAGAAATTACCGGTCCTGGCCACTTACACTGCGATATATCCCTGGTCATAGAGGAATGTGAACATTCTCGCTCTTGTTAACAGTACTTGAAAACTGTTGTAGCAACTTGTGGTTAAAATTCTGAAGGAGGGCAAACTTTTAAATAGGTTTTTATTTTTAAGAAAATGAACATAAGTTTTGGTTACATCTGTATTAATTAGGACTCTGTAAATTGTAATTAATGAAAATGAATTCAAACTAGGTTAAAATATAAAGGAAAAAAACAGAAAAATCCAAACTTTATAAATGATACACAGGCATATTACAACCCCAAAGGAGAAATTATGCAGCTCATCTCCGTGAATGGCAAATTTTGCTGGCAGTTTCTCTCTGGTAACTGGCTTTCTCTGCCTCTCAGTCACCACCCTACAGTGGGTAGAAGAGAGTCGCCCCACACGTCTAAGTTTACAGTTGCTCCTAACTGAACAAGGATATATCAGTATCAATTATGAATTCCCTGGAAAGAAAATTCTTCTTTCTTGTCAGTTTGGAGAGTTTTTTTTTTTCCCCCCTTTTGGTTCAATTGAGTAAAATAGAAAGATTGATTAGGCCCTCAAGTTCAACTGACAAAAGGCAATTGAGGTAGCGGCTGTTTGCACAATGGAAAATACTCTATGGAGTATTTATTATAATGCAAGCAGGTCCCATTCCTGAATCCAAATTCAGGAATTTGGATTGCCTCAGGAGCTCTATAATTAGACCTACTTTACTGTAGTAATTGTACCATTACGACACTGTCCAGATCAACACATCTATACTAATGTATATGCTTTGGGCTTAATAGGGCAGTTGAATTTTATTTTGAAGGGAATCAAGTAGTGAGTTTCCTACTGTAGTGACTGCCCTGTGGGAAAGATTCATGAGACAAGTGCACCTTTGGTACTCCCCTGCCTGACTATATGGCTGATCCAATTACCTGTGAAGGTCGTAGGGAAGTAACAACTAGAGTTTTATTGTTTATGCTGGATTTATCTTTGGTGTGTACTTTCTTTCACAGATAGTGAGCTATTTAGAGCACACAATTTTCAGAAGCATTATAGCATAGAAATACTGGTTTTAGAAACACATCATCACTGTCCAAGGCAAAAGCTTTGTCATTTAGTCGTTGTGTGGCCTCCATCAGATTACTTAACCTAGCTGTTCAGCAGTTTCCTCATCTGTGAATCTGGGATTAAATATAGATTAAACAAATAGGGGCACCTGGATGGCTCAGTTGGTTAAGCGTCCAACTTCGGCTCAGGTCATGATCTCGTGGTCCGTGAGTTTGAACCCTACCTCGGGCTCTGTGTTGACAGCTCAGAGCCTGGAGCCTGCTTCAGATTCTGTGTCTCCCTCTCTCTCTGACTCTCCCCTGCTCGCATTCTGTCTCTTTCTCTCTCAAAATGAAATAAACATTAAAAAAAAACAAGTCTCGGACTAAGGCTGATTGACTGTGAAGTTAATTAAAGTTAATTTTCTGAGTTCTTGACTTTCCAAGGCTCATCTACCTATCTTTGCATTCTCTTTTTCTTAAAGCATATTCCAAATGGTATAGATGTCAAGCCCAATAGAACTTAGTTCCACCCCTGGTCAAGTAGAGTGGACCCAATCCACATAGTTATTCATAACTGTACTAGGAGGATTTCTTTAACCCAGACTTCTAGCAAGATGACAGAAAGAAGGGTTGACAATGATTGGGCAGAAGAAGAACCAATGATTTGGTTAGAAGAATCTGTTCAGTTTATTTTACACAGTATTTTAAGAATAACTATTCTTATTCTCTACAAGAATAACTAATAGTAACTTTCAGAATGTAAGTTTCATTTAGTATGGTCATCGTGACTGTAACAAAGTGTAGAAAATGTTAATTTAACTGCTGACTCTAAAATCCCCCGAAAAGAGTTATCTCTGAGAAAAGACAAGTTCTTGAGGTTGCAGTGGGACTCCCAGATGCTGGCTGGCTATCACTACTAGATGAAAGGAGGAAGAAATTAGAAGAGTTTTCTCTATGTAAAAGAAGGGAGAGGAAGTTGAGGCTCCACAATCTGCAAAAAAGATGTAGAGGACAAAAAAGAGAGAGAGAGACGAGCTGCATGCTGTGCACAGTGACTCCTCCCAGAGACCGTTGCAAATTCTCAGTAGAGTCATTTAAATTTGTAAAAGTTGTGGAAGTGACTATTTATTTTGAGAACTGAAGAAGCAGCTGAATTTCACCCATGGTTAGCTTATGAGAACACAGGGTCTCTAAAAATGTTATCACCCTGGGAGTACATAGAGATCTCAGAGAGCGTGCCATAGCATATATGCCGCCAGAAGCCAATGCTGAGACAAGGATTCTAGGGCAGGTAGTTTATCTCTGAGGAGAAGAAACCACCAGTCCAGCAGGGAGGAAATGAGAAAAGGAAGGGAAGGTGGCCCCCATAATGTTCCTGATGAAGCTATTCTAACACTGTGAGTGGCTGAGCATAATCCCGTTGGGGGAAGGGGAACCAATGTGATACCTCAGAGGTATCCCGGCTGAGGGGGTATTAATATATCATTCCTGCCAATTATTGGTAGAGAGTTATTCCCAGGGGGTACTCCTTGGCACCTCTGTCCCCAAGAAATAGAGGTGTATATATTGGTGCTGGAAGTTGAATGCTGAGTAAGGGCATGTTGGCAGGGCACAAACATCATCTACTCTAATGGTTTTCATTTCCATCGGCTCTGGAGTTGACAGGAGTGTTGGGAGTAGTTCACTAGATTTCTGAAGGTCAGAATGACTCCCCGTGTCTTTGACTTGCATGGTGGTATTTTATTTTGTTTTAAATTTACACTCAAAAAGGATTGATTCTTTTTAAGAAAGTCTTTATAAAGATATGCCTAGGAAATGTGTTATGTGAGAGCTTGTCCTGTACTTTTCTTCTAAATCATTCAGCTGATAATGATTCTCTTAAAATGTCCACATATAGAAAAGTTTTCCTATATTGGGATGGTTTCTCCTTTCTGTAATGTCATTAAAATTAGTGTAAAACCTCCACTCTCCAACATTTAAGACCTGGTCTTTAATAAAGGTATTTAAAGGCATCTATATTGCCAAAGAATTGGCCCAGTTTACAGTGCTTTTAGTTCTGTTTCCATTTCTGTAGTTTCATAATCTGCAATATTAGGATTTTATTCTCCTTTCTTTTTGGAAAGAAGGAACAAAATTCCAGATGCATCCTGAACAGAAAAGATTCCCAGAATTACAAAGAAACGTAGAAACCATTCTGTTGTCAGTATAACATATTTATATATTATACTAAACATATTTATATTAAACATATTTATATGTTATATTAAACATATTTATATGTTATATTAAACATACTTATATGTTATACTAAAAATAAGCACACTCCCTACTCCAATGCTACTCACTCAAAGATTAACTGCATAGTCATGTTACACAGCACTGAGTAGTCTTTGCAGGCATCATGTTTGATATGTGTAAATATCCAATACGTACCTATAAACTGATGGGTAGGAAAGTGAAAAATTATCACTGGCTTCACTTATTTTGGAATGATACACAGGCTTAATAAAAACAGAACTGTGAATGAATTCAATAATTTGGGGGAATATACATTATCCTTTTTTCAGTAACCTTCTAAAAGTTATTGATTTTTAGTTTTCCATCTAGTGTTTCATTTATCTTTTTATTTCCTCATAGTTTCAATCCCATCATTGAATTTTCTTTGGCCTGAAAACATTTTAGTTCCTTTCCAAGTGAACAATGACTTCCTTTCTTCTATCTTTTAACTTCCACAATAGAATCTCTAATACTGGGGGCCATCCCAGCCTCCATGATTATGAAGACAGTTCTGGTTCTCTTCCTTCATAGTTCCACAAGGGTTATCAACCTGCTTTTTCTCTACTTCAGGTAGAAGTTTTCTTCTGAACCAATTATCCTCCTATCTTTGTCCTCTGAAGAATTGGTTTTCCACTCCCAGCTATTTTCTCTCTTAGGGTAAGCTTTCTGTCTGGGTCATTTTGCTTATTTCTCTACTCTCTTAAAAACTAGATTCCTCTGCCTTAGAGGATTCTCAGCTTCACATGCTATTTGACATGTTTAAAATTTCTTCGATTCTAAGAGAATTTTGTTTTGCTGCTATTTGAGAAGTGCAAAGCAGGTCATCAGTTCAGGAACACAGAAACGTACGTTACCTTGAGAAAGAACCCACAGCTGTATTTTGCAGGTGCTATAAAAATCATCTTGTGGGGAACTATCTAACTAGTGTGTTTCATTTCCCCTTAACCCCTAGTAAGTACAAATTCCAGAAGTTTAATTAAACTTTGGAAACACTTCACCAATGACTGAAACGTTTTTCTTCATTATCTTTGACCCATTCTCGCAGTTTGTTGGTTATATCCTAATATTCATCTTCCCAACAATGCAAAAGATGATTGAGTACATACATGGAAAACTGATCTTGGTGAAAGTAACTTTTTTTCCCATTTTATGGAGAAATAATTGGCATACATTACTGCATAAGTGTAAGGCATACGGCAGGATGATTTGAATTACATATGTCATGACATGATTACAATAGTTTCAGGTAACATCTATCTTCTTATATAGATACAATAAAAAGAAATAGAAAAGAAAACAATGAAGAAAAATAATCTCCGTGTGGTGAAAACCCTTAAGATTTACTCTCTCAACAATATTTCTGTATATTATACAGCAGTTATCATGTTGATAACATAGTTATCATGTTGAACCCTATATCCCTAGCGTTTATTTATCTTATAACTGGAAGTTTGTACTTTTTGACCACCTTCTTCCAGTTCCCCCTCCTCCCACCCTCTGCTACTGGTAACCACAAGTCTAATCTCTTTTTTCATGAGATTTATTGTTTTTTTTTCTTTTAGATTCCACATATAAGTGAGATCATACATTTGTTTTTCTCTAACTTATTTCACTTAGCATAATGCCCTTAAGCTCCATCAATATTGTCACAAATGGTAGGATTTCCTTATTGTATTATGACTGAATAATATTCCATTGTATGTCTAACCACAACATTTTTACCCATTCATCCACCATTAGACACTTAGGTCATTTCCATGGCTTGGCTATTATATATAATGCTGCTATGAAAAAGGGGGTACAGATATATTTTCAAGTTAGTGTTTTTCTTGCTCAATCATATGGTAGTTCTATTTTTAATTTGTTAACAATTGTCCATTCTGTTTGACATAGTAACTGCCCCAGTTTACATTCTGACCAACAATACACAAGGGTTCCCTTTTCTCCACATCCAAGCCAGCATTTATCTCTTGTCTTTTTGATGATGGTCATTCTAACAGAAATGAGGTGATATCTCATTGTGGTTTTAATTTGCATTTTCCTAATGACTAGTGATGTTGAGCATCTTCTTATGTACATGTTGGCCTTTTGCATATCTTTTTTGGAGAAATATCTATTCAGGCCTTTGCCCATCTGTTAATTGGGTTATTTGGATTTTTTTGCTATTGAATTGTAAGAGTTATTTATATTTTGGGATTCATTATCAGATATAGGTTTGCAAGTATTTTTTTCCATTCTATAGGCTATCTTTTCATGTTGTTAATGATTTCTTTTGCTGGGCTGAGCTTTTTAGTTTGATTTAGCTCCACTTGTCTATTTTTTAGTTTGTTACTTGTGCTTTCGGTGTCATATCCAAAAAATCAATACCAAGACCCATGTCAAGAAACTTTGTTCATAAGTTTTCTTCTAGGAGTTTCATGTTTTTATATGTTGCATTCAAGTCTTTGATCCATTTTGAGTTAATTTTTGTGAGTGGTGTAAGATGTGGGTCTGATTTCATTCCTTTACTTGTGAATATCACATTATCCCAGCAACATTTATTGAGGAGACTATCTTTTCTTTATTGAGTATCTTTGGCTACCTTGTCAAGTATTAGTTGACTGTATATGCTTGGGGTTATTACTGGACTCTTGATACTGTTTCATTGATTTGTCTGTTTTTATGCCAGTACCATACTGTTTTGATGACTATAGCTTTATAGTATAGCTTGAAATCAAGAAATCTGATAACCTCCGGCTTTGATTTTGTTTCTCAGGAATTCCTTAGCTATTTGGGATCTTTTATGAGTCTATATAAATTTTAAGAGGTTTTTCTTTTTTTTAACTTCTGTAAAAAATTTCCATTGCAATCTTGATAGAGATTGCCATTGATTCTATAGATGACTTTCAGTAGTATTGACATTTTAACAATATTAATTCTTCCAATCCATGAACATGAGATACCTTTCCATTTATTTGAGTCTTTTTCAATTTCTTTCATCAATGTCTTGTAGTTTTCTATGTCCATGCTGAAGATCTTTCACCTCCTTAGTTAAATTTATTCCTAAATATTTTATTGCTTTTGATGTTATTATAAATGGGATCAATCTCTTTATTTCCTTTTCAGAAATTCTATTGTTAATGTATAGACATGCTAAGACAATTCAATGGAAAGATAATTCTTTTAACAAATAGATTCTAGAGGGGTCATTTGCATATTAAAATCATTTTGGATGAAGGCAGGACTTCAGTTGGAAATATAACAATTGGTGAGATATCAAAGTGTTCACTGACTAAATGGGAACACCCAAGAGTTCTGCAGTTGATGTTGAACAGGAAAATAGAGGTGGTGTAAGAATGTGCCATGAGCCTCAACAGAGGCTCAGGAGAACCTAAGTTTCTCCTCAGGAGAGCTTTAGTTTCTACTCAACAGTGTAAAAGATAATAATCTGGAAATAGCACTGGGAAACCAAGTGAATATTGATCAAACTTCCTGCTTTACATATATGAAGATATATCATCTATATAAAGAGCTTGAATATTGTTAGATGTACAGTGATGATAATAATAAAGCATTTTATACACAGTAAAAAAAGTATAGAAATGTTACTGATTTCTGAATGTTGATTTCATATCCTGAAACTTTATTGAATTCACTCATTAGATATAATAATTTCCATATATTCATGAATTTTCCAGTTTTCCTTTTGTGATTGGTTTCTACTTTCATGCCATTGTGGGCAGAAAAGATGCTTGGCATGATTTCAATCTTCTTGAATTTGTTGAAACTTGTTTTCTGGCCTAACATGTAGTCTGCACTAGAAAACTTCATACAACAAAGAAAGTATTCAGTATGAGATTATCAACCAAACAATTCATTTTCCAAACTGAGTTTTAAAAGGAATAAAAAATATATATATTTTTGAAAATATTAGCTAGCTCTAGAGTTCTTAAAAATATATGGATGAGAACTTCTACGGTAGCCACAGAAAAATAAAAAAAAAAAGGAAAAATAGTGTTGTAGAGAATAGGACAAGAGTTTTAGCAAGTATCTTCCTGGGATAAATGTCCTCAGAAATTCTTTATAATGAAAAATGAAAAATGAAAAATTATGTGAAGGCACAAAAAGAAAAGTATAGAAAAAAAGATGTGTTGGATGTAATGGTTCCAGTGAAATAAATTTAAATATATATTATGAATATGTGAGTATGTGTATGAACATATATTTAACTCGAACAAAAAACTAATATCATTAGGAGAGAAATTTTAAATATATACATCTTTCAGTAATATAAAGTTGTACATAAGTACTAAATAAAATCAGATATTAATTTTATAAGATACAGTTTATATTTTTAGATGATTAAAAGTTAAAAATAATAGACTTAAGAACACAAAACTTAAAAGTTCACAGGCATAACAAACAATGGGATAGAGATTTAGAAACTCCACAACCAAATGTAGGAATCATAGAATCATGGAATACTAGAGCTGGAAAAAAATTTAGAGATGAGGAAATGTCATAAATCTGAGGTTTCTTCTGAATGGCTTACATGTTGAATGGAAAGCTTGCCTCCCATGACATGTGGTATTTTACTGGAGAAGAAAGAAATAATATACAGTAGAGGGAAGAATCATTTGTGGTTGACTTAGAATGTTTTACAAGAAATAAGAAGGGCATGTTTAAATTACTTATAAGAGAAAGTGTCCTAAAGGCAAGAGCAATTTAACAATGGAATAGCCACCCAAAGAGGTCATTGAAGAAACATCAATAAGACATTCAGAAAGAGATTAAATATAATTCTAAAGGGAATAATATAAGTGTCTGGCAATAACATGTACTAGGTACAGAGGTCTGAATACAATGACCTGTCATTTTCCCCATAGTCCCTATGTCTATGATTCACGTAAAATAATCATGAGAGCAAATAGAGGTAAGGTGAACATCAAAGGGGGAAAACTCATGAGACAAAATAAAATAGGGCTACCAGAACTTACATGGTAGCACAGAAGAAAGCAAATCTTTTTTAGCTGAAAAGTATTACTAAATAGCATTCTGCTGGTACATTTTGCTGCCTCTGTCTAGGGAAGCAATGGCAAGACACGTGCCATTCTGTCAAAAGCATTAAGATTTTTTTAGAATTTTTTTTTCTAATCTGTAACAGCACAGTCTGCCTTTGAGTTTTTATGGTCTCATCATGGAATGGATGCCCAAAAAGAGGAGCTTTTACAAAAACGTGTATAGAGTCAGAACAAATATCCAGTGCATTTAGTAACTTGTGAAGATTTATGCTGGCAGGAATAACGTCACAAAGCAGAGTCATAAAATCAGAATGTTTCAATTGGAAGAAACTTTAGAGATCCTTAAGCAGAAAGCTTCATGTGGTTGAAAAACAGTAGCATGGGCTTCCTCATGCTCAATGCTAAGGCAAATATGAGAACACGAACACCCAAACCCTTATCCATGTAGTAATGAGCACTCCAAGAAAATACAGGTGAACAATAACAGTATCTTACTATTCAAAAAAGCTGAGCAGGAAATCAAACCTAGAAATGATAATAGGAAATAATGTTGCTTTTTATTACATTAAAATTTTTACTTTCTATTTGTTAGGAATCAATATGAACAATATTGAAAATCCAGGGTCGGAGGCTTAACTGACAGAGCCACCCAGGTGCCCCATTGATTTTCTAAAGAAAGCAATTATGATTGAAAAAAAATGAAGATACAAGGATATTTATTCCAGTACCATTTATGTAAAAGCAAAGTGAGGTAACTTTGATGAATTTTTCCCAGTGACTTCTTGATGGCTCCGAGTACTTCTCTATTTCTACATAAATCATCCAGTAACACTTCTAGACTTACAATCTTGAGTATGAAACTCTCTGTCTTAATTTTATAAGATTGATTTTATGTTGTCAGACACTCATGTTATCTTTAAAAATAATGAAGGAGAAAGTTTATGTACAATGTAGTGAACGCTGTATAATTGGCCATTATGAAATAATTCTTAAAAGGGCTTTGTTTCTCCAAGACGTTTCAAGAAAATATTTATGTTCAGATGCATATGATATAGTCACTGAATGAATATCTTTTGAGGCACATTCATAATGTTTCATCGTGATATGCTATTTTAAATAAATTCAAGTTTTAACTTATTCAAAAAAGTAAAGGGTGCATCAGTATTTCCTGAATATGCATTTTAAAACTGTAATCTAAAGTAGTATACAAAAGACCCTTTGATGGTAATTCATGGAAATTGGCTTAGCTCTTTGGTAATTATCTTTGGTAGATTCTACTGTTAAATATAAAGTAGAAAAAAATCCTGTCCATTTACCTTATATTCATGTTGTCACTTAATTCTAAGTCCTTAGCAGGAGCACTGAAACTAAATATTGAAAGGGAAACAATCGATACAATTTTTTTGATGAATTTAGAATTTTTTAATTTTTAACTTAAAAAAAGGTGATTCTTTGATAGTAGAATTTCTTCTTTAATTTTCTTATCAAATGGAAACTTGAAACTGTGGTGTACCCTTTTTATATACATAGTATGCATAATTCTGAGAATGGATTTTCATCATTAAGTATTATAGAGTTGGGATACATACTGGCTTCTCTGACAAAAGAGAAGCTAAGAGGCAGGGGACCCTGTGGTCTTTTCTATATCAGTTACTAAGCAATCAATGAAACGAATTTTACTGAGGGTCTACGCTGATCCTATCACCAATTTAGACATGGAGAGCATTGTTTCTGTCAGAATGAGTTTTAGAGTACAATGAGATAGTGATGAAAGTTAAAAAAAAAACCATTTTAATCTGAATAATTACCTTTATAATGAAGATATATGTAAGGTGTATAGGAGCCTAGGATGATCACTTTTGTTTGGTGGGGAGGGGGGGGGACTTACAGAGTGACCCACAGAAACAATTGCCTTTGATCTGAACCCCAGGTAGACAAGCTGGATTTAGGAAATAGGCAGTACTGGTGTTAGCATTTCAAATGGTAAGCTCAGTTTGAGCAAAGACATAGCTGTTTGGAAGAAGATGGTATATTCTGGAAATGCCAGCATCTCAGTATAGCTGTGCCAAATGAAGAGTGGCAGAAGACAGAACTGCACCAGTTAGGCAATGGATTGTTCTTGAAATGGAAAAGATTCCTGTACTGACAAACATGGCAGGGTAGTTGGGGAGGAGAACAGACAAGTAGCTTGGACAAGGGGGTGGATGTGGGGGAGTATACACACTACCTCAAGAACTCAGATATTCCATATCTATGAATCTCAGTGTGTTTGTAATTCATCCAAGGTATTTCCAAGGCACCTTGGTTCGAAGTCATTGAGCAATGGATTATAGAAGTTATGTGTGTGTCTATATAAATATATAAATATATATATACACATTCATCATTAGTTTGGTTGTACCTCCTTGGTTGTACCTCTTGGGTGGAAGCAAAAGAAGTTTGTGAATTGTGATTCACCTCAGCTATCCTTCACCTCCATTCTTGTGACTTCATAGGCACTGCCGTAACTATAAACCTTGGAATCAGTACAGGAGTTTGAATATTTTGGAAGCAACTTCATGACTTGGAATCCATGTAGCTTCTTGAGTAAGACAGTTGTGTGTTTCAAACCTGGGTACTATGATTACTCTCTGAGCTCTTTTTTTTTTTTTTCCTCTGCAAGTGTGGTTAAAATAACCACTACTTTACAGAATAGTTGAGAGTTATAAGAAATAGAGAAATGTATCTGACATTTAATAGTTAAGTGCTATTCTGGTTACCTTGCTTCTCATTACTGGATAGTTATGATGAATTCAACCTAGTCTCTTTGTTTCCCTGGACCTAACTTGGAGATCTTGGAGTTCTAAAAACTGCCTTAAAAGGTGAGGCGTAACCTGAGAGTCCAGTAAAGCCGAGTAGCACCTTGAGACTTTATTTTAAACAGAGTTAAAATGAAATACATATTAGATTCTCTACTTCCCTAAGGGGCAGCCATTCGATTTTATATTCCTACACACTAGCCTATGGATAAACACAAGAAGACAATGGTGCAATTTTTCTGTTTTTATATTATTATAAAAACATCTTGAAAATGCTTTGAGTGTGAATAGTTTTCTAAATATAGCTCTGCATTACTGTGTCCCTTTCATTTAATATGGAACTTATAAGCAAAGCTATAGAGGCATAGAGTATTTTCATCAATCTGTATGACCAAATATATGTGAGCATAGTGGCCCATTTGGGTTGATTCCCCCAATCTGCACATTCCTTCCTCCCCCTCTCAGGAAATATCTATTTTATGACCAGAAATGTGAAAATTTAATTTCAGTAAAAATGTAATGGTAAGTAAAAACACCCAACTGTGCCTCAGGCACAATAAAGGGAAATCCTGTTTCCAGAATCCTAACTGTTAAGATAGCACAGGTACAAAATGTCAAATTGAGGTTTACTTGCAAAAACAAGAAAATTCTAGTCTTTAATTAATCACATCAAAATAATTTCAAACCAGTTAGAGGACTTGAAAAGCTCCCAGAGTAAGCAGCTCATAGTTATGTTTCTTCCCCTGTAGGAAATACTTATTTGGTATCTAAGTTCATCTCATAAGATAGCTGCATTTGTTCTCATTTTCCCAATGTATGATCAAAGCATCCATGGACAAATACAAAATAAGACATGCCACTAAAAACTATTTTCCCCTCAATAATTTGGCTCCTTTGACATAAATGACTGGAGAAATTATCTGGAAGGATTTTTTTAATTATTATAAAAAGAAGAGAAAAAAAATATGTGAAGGTAGAAAGATCTAAGGAGAATTTTAATTTCAAAAACTTTTTAAACTGTAAGATCTCATAAGTTATATAATTCTTAGTTTTTCTTTTATTAAACAGAGGCTTTATAATTCTTTTTCACATTTTGCCAGTGATAAAAGATAGATAGCAATGGGGAACAAATAATTATACAATGTATTTATCAATTTATCATTTTATCCCATTTTATAGTGCCTCTCCCATTATGGGAACTATAGATTTTGTATCTAGCTCTGCTTAAGACCAGGCTTTGTAAGTAATATATTTTCTCATTTTAATTAAAGCGAGCAGTTGTATTAGTTGTGTGGGTTGAGGCTTCAAGAGGGTAGAATGGAATGCATTCATAAGAAATGTTCTTACAACATGAAACCTTAAAAATCATTTGTAACCATCCTTGTTAACAATGCTTGTGTAGTTTATAAAGACTCATGTCTTGATATGACTGGAAAATAAGATCACAATTAGATACAAGTAGGCATAAATATTGTAAATTAATATGTTATATACATTATAGTAATATACATGTAAATTATTCCAAGAAAATAAGCATTACTGGCTTTCATCTCAGAAAATTCACAAATATTTTCATTTTATCTTTATAAGTCATGTTAATGTTTAATTATATTTTAATCAACAACTTTAAAATGTGGTTTGTAAACATTTTGGAGCAATTCAAAGTAATACTAAGTGAGATAGTGTTTCAGTTTTATTTTTCACTGAAGGTTCATGTACTGGCACACAAATAGCTCATGCCCTTCGCGGTTAGGGTGAAAGAGTACACTATAGTCATCACTAATGATATGTTTTCTCTTCTTTGTTTCCTCCACAAACATTGGAAAAAAATCAGAAGACTTCAATATAAAGATGCCAATTTGAGTATTTATCTTCCTCTTTTCTCCATATCCTATTGAAAAGTCCAAGAAAATATGAAAATAAGAAAGATAGAATTAGGATGGGAAACCAGATTAGGTATCATCAAATAAACAGATTAAGTCCCAACGGGTATACAATATTAAACGTCAACTCTGGCATGTTATGGGTTGAGTTGTGTCCCCCTAAAATTCATATGTTGAAGTTCAACCCTTAATCCTGCCAATGTCACTGTATTTAGAGACAGTGTCTTTAAAGATGTAATTCAAGTTAAATGAGATAACTTGCATGGGACCTAATAGAATATGATGACTTGTGTCCTTATAAGAAGAGAAAACGAGGACACACACATACACACACACACACACACACAGAAAAGACCATGTGAAGACACAGGGAGATGATGCTCATTTACAAGCCAAGAAAAGACTCTTCATCTCCAGAAGTGGGATGAAATGAATTTCCTTGTTAAAGTCATTCAGTGTGTGGTAGCTTGTTATGGGGGCCCTAATAGATTAATCTGACAAAGAAAGGAGCTACTTCAAAAGTAATTGGAAGTATATTCCCCAAGAAGGTCTGGAAAACTCTCAAGCACAAAATAGTGGCTGGAAAAATGCCTATAATCCCAGCTTGGGAGAGTGGAAGCAGAGAGAGATGACGGAGAAGTCAAATTTAGTTGAACCCCAAGCAACCGAATGCAGCCTTTGTCCTAATTTTAATTTAAAGTAAACATTGATGGCTCCTGACTGAGAGATAAAGACATGCGAGAATGAGGCTAGCATCTTAATGGGTAAATGTGACTCGCAACAAAAAAATGACTTTAAACAGACAAAAAAAAAAAAAAAAGATGCAGAAGTCCAGTTAATTTCCACAGCAGTCCATAGCATTCTAACTGCGATTTTCAACTCTGACCTGGCACAGGCACTTGTAAAATCCAACCGGCAGATGCAGAAGAAACTTTGGGGAGCTGCCCCAACAAAGAATACGTTGAAAAGCTTTGGGAATCTCATAAGAACCTTGTGCTTAAAGTTGCTTCTCTCGAAGTCTACTTGGCACAGAGAACTGACATAGTCAAGGGGAGACTTCAAGCCTGTTGAGTGTGGTAGACTCACATATTGGATTCAGTGCACTTCTCACATCTACAAGTCCAAGTGTAGACCAAGCACCAAAAGGAAAAGAAAAACCACACGATCAATAGCCCCTGAGAGGGATACCAAGAGAAATCATCAGAAATGTTTCCCCAATTAATGCATAACAGAAGCAGTGATGAGTAGTAGTAAATGCAAGGAAAAAAATACATTTAAGGATCATATATCATATTGTTTTCTAAATTTTAATTTCTAAGTTCTTAGATTCTAATTATTAGCTTCTAAATTCTTATTCATAAAGTTTACTTTGAACTTCACAGTTGATTATAATCTTTTAAAATTATTTGACTAGAAAAGATGTAAGGAACAATGATATACTAGAATTGGCCTATAACAGCTTGCTAGAGTAAATTTGGCATTCTTTTCCTAATAACACACCTGGTGGCATTGATGTCCATAGCTTAAACATGGCCATGGCAGAAATATTTGCACAATGAAAAATGACAAATTCTAAAAGTCAAGGATTTTGTTATTTTTCCAGAGAGTGAGCTATTAAACATTTATCAGTACATATAATTATAATTATACATATTATATATAATATATTTATTATATATATCATTTTATGATGTTTGAAAGAATGAGAATAAGTGACCCAATTCAGCATAATTAATAAAATATAAGATATCTAAGATCGGATATAATAAGCAGTGTATGGACATATAGAAAAAAGCCATAAAAAGTTACTGAAGGACATAAGGGAAGACATACCAAATATTTGGTGGGAAATCTACATTTTATAAAAGATGTCTCCCCCAAAATCATTTTGTATGTGGCAATTCCAATAAAATAGCTACAATTTGAGAGGTTGCTTAAAGTTTATTTTGTTCATGTAAAAACAATAAATGCTAAAGTATAAACAAACAAAAAAAAACGTTTAGACCAAAATGATAATAAATTTTTCTGACCAGATATTGAAATATTTTATAAACTCATTTTATTAAAAGAATATGATGCTGCAGAGGAATGATCATATTTTTGGAACATTGTGGAATACAAGAACAAGTAGATACATATTTAAATTTAACATACAAACAAATGGTGGTGTTTCAAATCCATGAATGAAAGGGTGCATTGTTTTATAAATGATATTGGAAGAATTGTCTACTTTTGTGGAAAAAAAATTAGATCCTTACCTCATGCCACTGTAGCTATTAGGTTGAAGAAGCAGGGCTTGTAGGCTATAATTATAAACATTGTCTTGTCTCTTTTTTTCCTTTAAATATAATCTGAGTTCTGCTGATATCTGCTCACCCCCATTGGTGACCCTTTGGGACAGGACCTAAGCTGACCCCACGTTCTATGCTTCTGTGTTGAGGGGCACGGGGTAAGGAGCTTCTGATCATAGGTAACACTCAGAAACCTCTGTACTGAGAGATTCTGGGAATGCAGATCAGCCACTCAGTAGCAATCTGCCCTTCATTCTAACATCAAAGAAGCTAGGAAGCTAGTCACTTGCCCCTTCAGTTCTCCATCCTGCACCAGACACCTACCCACTGTGCCCTGAAACTTCAGAAGACAGTTGAAGTACTAGTTAAGTGGTCTCCGTAAAATGAAGGGAGCCCCACCATGCCACTCCTCCCCCTGAAGATGATAGCGAGATTCACGGGACACTGAGAGCTTTATCTCAACAACATCCACCCCTTTAATCAATGGCTGCTGACCTTCCTCTATCCTTGATAGAGTTGAGAGGTTTAAGAGTCCTGCAACCCTCGTGATATAAAACCGTAAAGGCTGCATCTTGTTCTAGATACTTAGACTAAGGTATCGTTTCTTGGTGCCTCAACACAAACTTCAGTTGTGGTATCACGGTATGCGTGTTTATTTGAACAATTCAAAATGGATTCAATATACTATGAAGGATTAGAAGTAAAGTTTATATTAAGATATATTAATAATCTTGAATAAGAAAGGTGCTTACAATAAAGAGTAGAAATTAAGAAAAGAACTGATTTGACTATATAAAAGACTACATTGAAGGTTATATAAACTGTATTAAAAAGCACATTGCAAACTCGGAAAATGCATATCTGACAACATATGTGACAAATAAATGGTTAATATCGTTACTGCATAAAGATTAGCACAATAGAAAATGGCAAAAGAGGCATAAACAGGCAAGTCACTAAAGAAGAAAGATGCATGGCCTTTAAATGTATGAAAAGATATTAATCTCACTAATAAATGAATGCAAATTAAAACAACAATGAGGATTTTTGTCTATCAGGCTGGCAAATATTATAAAGAGTGATAGTTGTTAGTATTAAGGATTTAGGGCAACCAGCATTCTCACATACTGCTAGTAAAATTAGTACATTTTAACAAACTTTTGGAATGTAATCTGGCACAATTTGTCAATTTATAAATATATCAATGTATATCATGTGCATTGCCTTTGACACAGTGCCGTGATGCACCACCCGGACCCCCTTTCAGAAATGCAGGACTAGTTCCCCCAGCTGCTGGGAGTGCTGCCGGCAGACAGCCCTGAGCTGTCAACAGGCTTCAGAAATCACTCTGGCTGAAGAGAACCACCTTGCTCAAGGGCAAGCTGGCCTCCTTCCTGGGGCAGCCTACATCCAGTGACTAATCAATTTTGGGACCGTCCACCTCAGTCCAGCTCCAGGCAACTCTAAGAGGCCACCCCAGCTTAAAATCTCCCTGGAGGATCTGCTGAGGGTTTCCCTGAGACTGCATGACAGTCAACTTCTCACGGTCCTGCTTCCTTCCCTTCCATTCCATAGGTATTGACCCCACGGACACAGCATAAGATGCCTAAATGCAATCTTCATCTCACAGTCTGCTATTGGGAGACCTCAACCACTACCCATCTATTCTACATCTAAGATTTTATCATAAGAAAATGGCAACATAGGCATATGAAGGTGTAAGGGGCAGAATACCCATGGCAAATGACTCTATAAACAGAACAAAGCAATAAAAAAAACAAACAAACAGTAAGCTAATTATCCTTAATAAGAGTATGGTTAAATACAGTTTAAAAACCATACCATGAAGTTAAAAAGCCAGCTATGGAATGACACACATATGGTTCAATTTTTAAATCTACCTATATGATATGTTTAGATCATATATTTATATATTACATAAAAACATTTGGAAGGATACCTCAAACCCTCGACCATATTTATCTAGGTGTTTATGTACCATCTTTCTCTGTTTGATTTTGATTGATATGTCAAATAAAATCATAAACAAAACCCAAGTAACCAACAAAACCAGGATCACTAAACAAAGATGGGCTAAAGGTTTAGGCTTGAGTCTCTGTATGGATAAAGGACCCCAGTGGCCAAACTTTACAGGTCAGGAAAGTTAGAAAAGACCCTACATATTGCAAGTTCACAAAATATTTTGATTTCCTTGATTGAAAAGTATTTTATTAGGACAATGGTTAACATTTCCATAGAAACACAATTATTTTTTGTTTTGTATGCCCTTTACTCACATATGTGTGGGTACCACAGCAGAAGATGAAAAAAGGACAATAAGCTATGACTTTACATGTTTAGATTCAAGCCTTGGTTCTATCTCCAATTCAGTTTATAACCTTAAGCACTTCTTTTTCCTCATCAAAGGTGAGAGGAGAAATGGGACAGTGCATATCTTTGTCATAGTTCTGAGAACCAGATGTAATGGCATCTAGAAAGATTTTTTCATTCAAAACAGAGAAAAGTGATATACTAAGATAAAGGTAAGATATCGACAAGGGAGAAGATGGCAGCATAGGAGGATGCTGGGCTCACCTCATCCTGCTGACCACTTAGTTTCCACCCACATCTGCCTAAATAACCCAGAAAACCGCCAGAAGACTAGCAGAATGGACTCTCCAGAGCCAAGCGTAGACAAGGAAGAGGTCCATGGAAGAGGGTAGGAAGGGCAGAGAGGCGGTATGCACTACATGGACTGGCGGGAGGGAGCCGGGGTGGCAGAGAGGCAGCCTGCCCGGCAAGGCAGAGCCCCTGAGTCTGGCTTGCAAAAGTGGAGAGGCCGGATGGAGTGTGTTCTGACAGCCAGCGGGACTTAACATCTGGAATGTTATAAGTCAACAGCTCTGCTTGGAGACCAGAGAGTGGAAGGGCTAAAGGACAACAGGAGGGAGAGTTATTGAGCCCCGGAGGACAGAGCTCAGCTTGGTGGGGAACAAAGGCATTGGGAAGCACCATCTCCCTCGCCCATCCCCCAGCCAAAATCCCAAAGGGAACCAGTTCTCGTCATGGAACTTGCTTGCACCGGGCAAACACCCAATGTTGTGCTTCTGTGGATCCATCCCTCTGATGGGTCTGCCTCCGTCCTGGTGCTGGTGCCGCAAGGGTCCCTCCAGAAGTGGACCACTGAAGGCAAAGCAAGCTGAGCCTGCCCCTCCTGCCCCTGTGCACCTTGCAGATCTACTCTGGCTAATACGCCAGATCCCATAGAAGCAGCACCAGAAGCCTGGCAGTGTGTAAGTAGTCCAGACAGGGGCCACACCACTCTACAGTGAGTCCTGCCCCTGGGAGAGGGGAAGATAAGGTACACACCAGCCTGACTGTGGCCCTAGCAGTGGGCTAGGGCAGACATCAGGTCTGACTGCGGCCCTGCCCACCAACGCAGGTTACTACAGACAGCACAGAGGAAGAGTTCTGCGTCACTCCAGGGACTATCCAAAATGATGAAACGGAAGAATTCTGCTCAAAAGTAACTCCAGGAAGTAGCGACAGCTAATGAACTGATCAAAAATGATTTAAGCAATATAACAAAGTTAATTTAAAATAATAGTCACAAAATTAATTGCTGGGCTTGAAAAAAAGTATAGAGGACAGCAGAGAATCTATTGCTACAGAGATCAAGGGACTAAGAAATACTCATGAGGATCTAAAATATCCTATAAATAAGGTGCAAAATAAAATGGAGGCAACCACAGCTCGGATTGAAGAGGCAGAGGAGAGAATGGGTGAATTAGAAGATAAAATTATGGAAAAAGAGGAAGCTGAGAAAAAGAGAGATAAAAATATCCAGGAGTATGAGAGGAGAATTAGAGAACTAAGTGCTACAATCAAAACACAACAATATTCGTATAATAGGAATTCCAGAAGAGGAAGAGAGAGAGAAAGGGACTGAAGGTGTACTTGAACAAATCAGAGCTGAGAACTTCCCTGATCTGGGGAAGGAAAAAGGCATTGAAATCCAAGAGGCACAGAGAAGTCCCTTCAGATATAACTTGAATCAATCTTCTGTAGGACATATCATAGTGAAACTGGCAAAATACAAGGATAAAGAGAAAATTCTGAGGGCAGCTAGGGATAAACACGCTCTAACATATAAAGGGAGACCGATAAGACTAGTGACAGACCTATCTACTGAAACTTGGCAGGCCAGAAAGGAATGGCAGGAAATCTTCAATGTGATGAACAGAAAAAATATGCAGCCGAGAATCCTTTATCCAGCAAGTCTGTCATTTAGAATGGAAGGAGAGATAAAGGTCTTCCCAAACAAACAAAAACTGAAGGAATACATCACCACTAAATCAGCCCTACAAGAGATCCTAAGGGGGATTCTGTGAGTGAAATGTTGCAAGGACCACAAAGTACCAGAGACATCACTACAAGCATGAAACCTACAGACATCACAATGACTCTAAACCCATATCTTTCTATAACACTGAATATAAATGGACTAAATGCTCCAACCAAAAGACATAGGGTATAAGAATGGATTAAAAAAAAAAAAAACAACTAGGCTCATCTATTTACTGTCTACAAGAGACTCATTTTAGACCTGAGGACCCCTTCAGATTGAAAGTGAGGTGTTGAAGAACTATGTATCATATTACTGGAAGTCAAAAGAAAGCTGGAGTAGCCATACTTATATCAGACAAACTGGACTTTAAATTAAAGGATGTAACAAGAGATGAAGAAGGGCATTATATAATAATTATAGGGTCTATCCATCAGGAAGAGCTAACGACTATAAATGTCTATGCACTGAATACGGGAGTCCCCAAATATATAAAACAATTAATCACAAACATAAGCAAGCTTATTGATAAGAATGTGGTAATTGCAGGGGACTTTAATACCCCACTTACAACAATGGATAGATCATCTAGACACAGGATCAATAAAGAAACAAGGACCCTGAATGATACATTGGATCAGATGGACTTGACAGATATATTTAGAACTCTGCATCCCAAAGCAACAGAATATACTTTCTTCTCGAGTGCACATGGAACATTCTGCAAGATAGATCACATATTGGGTCACAAAACAGCCCTTCATAAGTATACAAGAATTGAAATCATACCATGCATACTTTCAGACCACAATGCTATGAAGCTTGAAATCAACCACAGGAAAAAGTCTGGAAAACCTCCAAAAGCATGGAGGTTAAAGAACACCCTACTAAAGAATGAGTGGGTCAACCAGGCAATTAGAGAAGAAATTTAAAAATATATGGAAACAAATGGAAATGAAAATACAACAATCCAAACGCTTTGGGATGCAGCGAAGGCAGTCCTGAGAGGAAAATACATTGCAATCCAGGCCTATCTCAAGAAACAAGAAAAATCCCAAATACAAAATCTAACAGCACACCTAAAGGAAATAGAAGCAGGACAGCAAAGAAACTCCAAACCCACCAGAAGAAGAGAAATAATAAAGATCAGAGCAGAAATAAACAATATAGAATCTAAAAAACTGTAGAGCAGATCAATGAAACCAAGAGTTGGTTTTTTGAAAAAATAAACAAAATTGATAAACTTCTAGCCAGGCTTCTCAAAAAGAAAAGGGAAATGACCCAAATAGATAAAATCATGAATGAAAATGGAATTATTACAACTAATCCCTCAGAAATACAAGCAATTATCATTGAATACTATGAAAAACTATATGCCAACAAACTGGACAATCTGGAAGAAATGGACAAATTCCTAAACACCCACACATTTTCAAAACTCAAACAGGAAGAAATAGAAAACTTGAACAGACCCATAACCAGCGAAGAAATTGAATCAGTCATCAAAAATCTCCCAACAAATAAGAGTCCAGGACTAGATGGCTTCCCAGGGGAATTCTACCAGACTTTTAAAGCAGAGATAATACCTATCCTTCTCATGCTGTTCCAAAAAATAGAAAGGGAAGGAAAACTTCCAGACTCATTCTATGAAGGCAGCATTACGTTGTTTCCTAAACCAGACAGAGACCCAGCAAAAAAAGAGAACTACAGGCCAATATCCCTGATGAATATGGATGCAAAAATTCTCAATAAGATACCAGCAAATCGAATTCAACAGCATATAAAAAGAATTATTCACCATGATCAAGTGGGATTCATTCCTGGGATGCAGGGCTGGTTCAACATTCGCAAATGAATCAATGTGATACATCACATTAATAAAAGAAAAGATAAGAACCATATGATCCTGTCAATGGATGCAGAAAAAACATTTGACAAAATTCAGCATCCTTTCTTAATAAAAACCCTTGAGAAAGTCAGGATAGAAGGAACATACTTAAACATCATAAAAGCCATTTATGAAAAGCCCACAGCTAATACCATCCTCAATGGGAAAAACTGAGAGCTTTCCCCCGAGGTCAGGAACACGACAGGGATGCCCACTCTCACCGCTGTTGCTTAACATAGTGCTGGAAGTGCTAGCATCAGCAATCAGACAACAAAAGAGAACCAAAGGCATCAAAATTGGCAAAGATGAAGTCAAGCTTTCACTTTTAGCAGATGACATGATATTATACATGGAAAACCTGATAGACTCTACCAAAAGTCTGCTAGAACTGATACATGAATTTAGCAAAGTTGCAGGATAAAAAATCAATGTACAGAAATCAGTTGCATTTTTATACACTAATAACGAAGCAACAGAAAGACAGTAAAGAAACTGATCCCATTCACAATTGCACCAAGAAGCATAAAATACCTAGGAATAAACCTAACCAAAGATGTAAATGATTTGTATGCTGAAAACTAGAGAGAGCTTATGAAGGAAATTGAAGAAGACATAAAGAAATGGAAAGACATTCCCTGCTCATGGATTGGAAGAATAAAGATTGTTAAAATGTCAATACTACCCAAAGCTATCTATACATTCGATGCAATCCCAATCAAAATTGCACCAGCATTCTTCTTGAAGCTAGGACAAGCAATCCTAAAATTTGTATGGAACCACAAAAGACCCCAAATAGCCAAAGTAATTTTGAAGAAGACCAAAGAGGGAAGCATCACAATCCCAGACTTTAGCCTCTACTACAAAGCTGTAATCATCAAGACAACATGGTATTGGCACAAAAACAGACACATAGACCAATGGAATAGAACAGAAACCCCACAATTAGACCCACAAAAGTATGGCCAACTCATCTTTGACAAAGCAGGAAAGGGTATCCAGTGGGGGGAAAAAAGACAATCTCTTTAACAAATGGTGCTGGGAGAACTGGACAGCAACATGCAGAAGGATGAAACTAGACCACTTTCTTACACCATTCACAAAAATAAACTCAAAATGGATAAAGGACCTGAATTTGAGACAGGAAACAATCAACAGGGTTTTCTCAAAACCCTAGAGGAGAAAGCAGGAAAAAAACCTCTCTGACCTCAGTCACAGCAATTTCTTACTTGACACATCCCCAAAGGCAAAGGAATTAAAAGCAAAAGTGAACTATTGGGACCTCATAAAGATAAAAAGCTTCTGCACTGCAAAGGAAACAATCAACAAAACTAAAAGGCAACCAATGGAATGGGAAAAGATATTTGCAAATGACATATCGGACAAAGGGCTAGTATCCAGAATTTATAAAGAGCTCACCAAACTCCACACCCGAAAAACAAATAACCCAGTGAAGAAATGGGCAGAAAACATGAATAGACACTTCTCTAAAGAAGACATCCGGATGGCCAACAGGCACATGAAAAGATGCTCAACATCGTTCCTCATCAGGGAAATACAAATCAAAACCACACTCATATACCACCTCACGCCAGTCAGAGTGACTAAAATGAACAAATCAGGAGACAATAGATGCTAGAGAGGATGTGGAGAAACGGGAAGCCTCTTGCACTCTTGGTGGGGATGCAAACTGGTGCAGCTGCTCTGGAAAACAGTGTGGAGGTTCCTCAGAAAATTAAAAATAGATCTACTCTATGACCCAGCAACAGCACTGCTAGGAATTTACCCAAGGGATACAGGAGTACTGATGCATAGGGGCACTTGTACCCCAATGTTTATAGCAGCACTTTCAACATAGCCAAATTATGGAAAGAGCCTAAATGCCCATCAACTGATGAATGGATAAAGAAAATTGTGATTTATATACACAATGGAATACTATGTGGCAGTGAGAAAGAATGAAATATGGCCCTTTGTAGCAATGTGGATGGAACTGGAGAGTGTGATGCTAAGTGAAATAAGTCATACAGAGAAAGACAGATACCATATGTTTTCACTCTTAAGTGGATCCTGAGAAACTTAACAGAAGACGATGGGGGAGGGGAAGGAAAAAAAAAGTTAGAGAGGGAGAGAGCCAAACCATAGGAGACTCTTAAAAACTGAGAACAAACTGAGGGTTGATGGGGGGTGGGAGGGAGGAGAGGGTGGGTGATGGGTATTGAGGAGGGCACCTGTTGGGAGGAGAACTGGGTGTTGTATGGAAACCAATTTGAGAATAAATTTCATATTTAAAAAAGGGATAAAAAGTAGCTATATGATTCAATGGGGTTTTTTTTTGTTTGTTTTTTTGTTTTTTTTTTTTGCCATTTACAGATTTGTGTGGTCTCACCTAAGTCTTCCAGACCTATCTGTATGGGGCATTATAATACAGATCTAGTTCCCACATAACACGTATGAGCTGGTTTGCTAAAGCCAAATGGAGAAGCTACTAGTGGGGTCACGTATCACAGAAGCAATATCATTTCTAGGCAGTACAATGTGTAACTGGGAAAATAGTATCCAGTCCAGGTTCTGCAGCAATTCCTGATATGGCCTTTACTAGTCACTTTCCTTTCTAAGCCAGGTATCTGGTTAAAAATAATAGACAAATGGGGCTCCTGGGTGGCTCAGTCGGGTGAGCATCTGACTTCGGCTCAGGTCATGATCTTGCAGCTCGTGAGTTTGAGTCCTGCATCAGGCTTTGTACTGACAGCTCAGAGCCTGGAGCCTGCTTCAGATTCTGTGTCTCCCTCTCTCTCTGCCCCAACCCACTTGAATTCTGTCTCTTTCTCTCTCAAAAATAACTAAACAATAAAAAAATTAAAAAAAAATAGGAAACACATACATACACAGATGCAGACATACATACATTCATACGTAAGTATGAACATATATAAATAATTGGAAAATAATAAAGGTATCAAACAATATAATCTCTAAGTTTTCTTCCAGCTGAAAAACACTTTCACCCGTGTTCTTGGACATATTGTTTATCTTCTTTTAGCATTTGGTTTCTCTGAGCTTCAGCAACTTAATGAGTAAAATATGGGAAGATAGTAAAGAAAATGATCTCTGAGATCACACTTGACTGAATGTGTGTGTGTGTGTGTGTGAGTCTATCACTTTGGCAGTCAGCCTCAAAGTAATGGACCTGAAGTGGGGAGTCTTTCATTCATTCTTTCATTCATATATTTAATAATCCAAGTATTTATTTCATGTAAGGCAGAGTGGTGAATATAAAAGTAAATAAGACAAAAGCCCTGCTTTCCTGGACTAATATTTAAATAGGAAAGACACAAATTATATGAAATAAGGACAACATAAAGTAAAAACTAATGAGCAATGAAAGAGAAGAATAGAAAAATAAAAAAAAACATTTTGGAAATTCAGGGTACAAAGAAAATACTCCCATATGGAGGAGTCCTGGAAATTTCATTAAGAGTATGGCCTTTGAACCAAGTCTTAAGGATAGGGATGCAATCATTCCAAGATTATTTGTATACATATGAGATCACAGAAAAAAAATCAAGAGTGGAATCAATTATACATCCAGAATTTCCTCCTCTTACTGGCTAGTCACACACTAAGTAACTTGGTGTTTATTATAGGTTTTAAAACTTTCTTGCCTTTTATTGACAGTAAATTAAGTAAGAATGTAATTTCCTGGATTTTTTTCTTTGGGTTTACTTTTGAAAGAACGCTATTTTACAGCCTAATTGATTTCTATAGAAAATCTAAATATCAATACTACTCTAAAGGTGACTCTGGGGTCTCTGAATAGGTGCTCTTATGCAGTTTATTGATAAGACTCTTGATAATAAAACTATTTGGATGTGAAACACATCAAACATGTTAGCTTCTTTCTTAGTTTATTGCCCTAATAGACAAAAAAAAAAAAATGTAGCCAATAAAGTGAATCTGCTTTTGTTTTTATTGCTTTGTCTTTGAAATTGTGGCCCTTAATCTTAAAACCAGTGAGAGAGTAGTTACAGATGAGGAAAAGAGGTGGTCACATTGGAGTGCAATGTTTACTTGTGAGAGGTAAGCAAGCCAATTTTAGTAAAATAAAACTGACCTAACTCTGTGCTAAGATCTCAGACTTAATAGCCACTCCAATTCTCTCTGACATTTAAAAATTATAAGGCACTGCAAAAAGAAATTCTTAAATGTCAGAATCCTCATAATTTCTTCAACTTTTGCTACTGAATTCTTAAATCCTCCCCACACATTACCCCCCTATTCCACCTCTCCCCACCGCCCCCCCACCCCCACCCCCAAGCCTTTGAGGGTGGGGAGGCTGGAGAGAGAAGCTGGAGGCATGTAGCTCTGCTGGGGCAGGGCCAATGCAGACTGAGACACATTTCCTATCTTTATGCTCAAGCCAGCTGCTCTCGGAGCCTCCTTAGGAATCATTCCATTGCATCACTGGACACATTTTAAGGTGAAGTTAATGGAAGGAATTAGTCTGGGGAGCTGAGGCCCCACAGGTCTCTTCCCTATGTTTCCTTCTCATTAATCTATCAAGGTAACTCGATTTTTGGTTACTGCAGTTGTGGCACATTGGCCTTTAACCGAGTGAAGTCTGATTCATTGGAGGGCTGAAATAACGGTAATCATAAATGAGATATCAGGAGCAGAGA
The DNA here is from genome assembly GCF_023721935.1 of Panthera uncia. Lineage (NCBI taxonomy): Eukaryota > Metazoa > Chordata > Mammalia > Carnivora > Felidae > Panthera > Panthera uncia. The sequence goes on along the minus strand of NW_026057584.1, from coordinate 68,213,010 downwards.
GCTTAATAATAATAAGAGGATGGAGGAGGAAAATGAAAGGTAGAAGGAAGACAAGAGGAGCAGAAAGAGAAGGAGACAAAAAGACCTATAAGACTTATTGCATACTTACTAAAGTGAAGACACTCTGCGGTCTTGTAGAAATCATGATCACGGCGCAGTGAGGATGCGCAGTACGTTTTGCATACAGTAACCAACGCTTGGGGCCCAGAGGTGTATATAACTTGCCTATGGTCACATAAGTGGCAGAACCGGGATTCAACACCCCACACTGTGTCTCTCAGGACCTCCCCAGGAAGGTGGTGGCTGTAATGAGGTAGTGCTTATGTTCGGGAAAACTTACAGAAATATTCCACGATCTAAAAATACTAACTCTTTCCACGTGACTTATTGAATGCCTATCAGCATAATGACATCTTTTAATCAATACTTGCTAATTTCACAATCAAAAAGCACTGAAAGAAAGACAGAGACATTCTCCTTTGCTTTTCTTAGTATTTTATATGAACTCATTTCTTATAAATTCCAATTTTAAAAACCATGAAATAAAGGAAGACCCCGTTTATTTTTTTGTCCTATCAAATTTTCATATGCATTCTTGGAAGTGGTTCTTGTATGTATGAGGATGTGTTTGCATGTGTGTGTGAAATATATGTATGTATATATTATATGTATACATTACATATATACAACACTATACTTCATAAATTATTGTTGGGCAACATATCAGTCAATTTCATTTTCTCAGTTTTACATTCAGAAGAGCCCTGCTGATTCTGTTTTCAGGATTGGTTTTTGCTTTTTGTTTTTTTTTTAACATTTACTGACTGCCAACAAAGGAGATTTTATTTTCTACCAGTTTCCTCAACTTAGAAATATAGTAATTATCAAATTATCATATGCTAAAAAAAGGAGATTTAAAAAAGGAAACCTTATTTTCTTGTCACAAAACCACTACATTATAATAGGAATGTTTTCTCTTAATTTTTAAAATATTGCCTAATCAAACTATCTAGAGACCCCTGTTTAAGAGAGTGACCCTTATAGCAATGGAGGGATTTTATATTGCCTTGTCAGAGGAGATGAATTGTATTTTCTGTAAATTCTACTGCAATTGTGTCCATTTTCTGATTTTACTTTAGTTTGGTTGTTAGCTATAAAATTACTGATAAGTAATAAAACACAGGTCACAGTATTAAGCCCTTGTTGCAAATACCACCAAATCATAACAAGGAAATATCAACTGAAAGCCACAATTCCTAGCATTTACCTATAAAATATAGTTTAAATAACAGGACCCTTTTTTTCCTTCTTGCCGTGGTTTTTTAAGATTTTATATTGCTTCCATATCTTGCCATCCAAATTAAAACAAACTAACAAACAAATGAATAGCTGTTTCTAGGAACTTTTTTGGTCTTTCCACTTGAGAATAAGTTATCTTTAGTCATTAAATATTCATAGAGGGTTTTGGTCATTTCATTTTTTGTCTGGCAAGGAATTTTGTGCCATCTAATCACTTGTCTCCATAATGCAGAAAGGTGAATGCTTGTAATTGTTTCTCTGACTAATTCTTCCCAATCCATTGACCTTCTTTTAAAAAGTACATTATAGTTGTAGTCTTATTTATGATGGTTTAAGGCTTCATGTAACTCTTATGAATGTTCTCTGACTTGTAGTTCTGTATAAGGCTATAACGCTCACATATAGACCAAAACAAACGGGCCAAATAGTGAGACCCGGGGGAGGGCTTGGGCAAAACCAGGGAGAGCAAAGGCGGAAAACAATGATCCTGCAGTTATAATGTTGCCTTTTCTTCTTATTACCTGACATCCCCTCTTACTAAAAGCTTATTTGACCAAATATTTGTTCCTTCCTCCTCCTATGATTTGACATCTCAGTAAATTTACGGCCAGCATTTCTCAACATGCATTTCTAAAGAACAGTTGGCTCGAAGAAATGCTAGCAGATGTTACTTGAAAAAGGGTTCTAAGATCAAAGAAGTTTGGGGAATACTAAACTATGGAAAGTTAAACAGGTTTCTTTTCTCAAGGGCTTCTTAGAGCTTTTAGTATGTTACTATTCACTGTGAATTACAATGAGAAGCATATAGATTTGCAACGTTTCTTGAATGTGTTTGTCCTTTGAAACTTTTTTCATATAGTATGCTTACGAGAATAATGTTCCACAGAACCCATGTTGGGAAACACTGAAGTAAGCAACTGCAAAGTCATTGCTGGGTGCATCTTTAAATAGGGGAGGCCAGCAGAGGGGTTGGTAAGTGGAAAGCTTACCTATTCTATTTCTGACACAATTGGCTAGGATGAGAAAGGAACTTGAAACTGTCACAGGACCAACAATTAATAGAAAAGTGGGCATTTTTCCTGGAAATGCTAACTCCAAGGTGATACAATATGCCAATCTCTTCATAGGGATGCCTTAGCCTCATTCTAACCTCAGGACATCAAACTAGTCACGATAATTATGGTTATTGTATAAACTGTCTTAAAAGGTGATGAAATTCCTGTCACTTAAAAATAATTTTTTTTTAATGTTTACTTTTGAGAAAGAGACAGAATGCGAACGGGGGAGGGCCAGAGACAGGGGGAGACACAGAATCCGAAGCAGGCTCCAGGCTCTGAGCTGTCAACACAGAGCCTGACGTGGGGCTCAAACCCACAAACTGCAAGATGGTGACCTGAGCCGAAGTTGGACGCTTAACCGACTGAGCCACCCAGGCACTCCGTGTCACTCTAGATATTTAAACATAAACTGAATGACTACCTTATAGCAAGGTAAGGGTACAATTGGTTGGGTAAATACTTTAAAGAACTCTTCCAAATTTGACAGTCTTTGGTTTTAAGATTATAGGTTATAACAATCTGTTCTTGCTCAGAATCGCCATGCCAAACTAGTCGTACATTTTTCTCGTAGAGATTGTTAAGAAAGTATCAAATTGGATTATTTTGTATCTTCTTCAAAAATGGTTTAGTGGTTTTCTCAAGGTGAACACTAGGAATGCAGAAGGCATTCACAGAGCACATCTATCCATGCAGATTAACAGGGATAGATTCTTATCTATGTTTCTTGTATTGTGTAGAAAATCTCAATACTGCTTCACCCTAAAAGTCTGAAAGAGCTTCATTTGTCTCCACAAATAAGAGAATTGAAAATAGTGTCCTCAATTCTACTTCAAATAAAGTCACGGACCTTTATAAGATATCATATAACTATAAATACACATATATTTTTGAAGATGATCACCCTAATGACCTTATGAACCTTACAATTTATTTTTTAAATATTTATAAATGATCAATGTGAACTTGTTACATTTTTACGTTTTTTGACTATCTGATAAAACAACTTCGTATGACAGCATCTCTATTCCTTCAACCATTCCGTTTTTCTTTTTCTTTTTTAATGTTTTTATTTATTTTTGAGACAGAGAGAGACAGAACATGAACAGGGGAGGGGCAGAGAGAGGGGGGGAGACACAGAATCTGAAGCAGGCTCCAGGCTCTGAGCTGTCAGCCCAGAGCCCGACGCGGGGCTCGAACTCCAGGACCGCGAGATCGTGACCTGAGCTGAAGTCGGACGCTTAACCGACCGAGCCACCCAGGAGCCAGAACCATTCTGCTTTTCTATGCCCAGGTCCTAATGTTAGGATTGTTAAAGGATTCACTAATCCACCTGCTCTGGTCAAGGGCTGACCGGGAAAACAAGCTCAGTACTCGGTGCAGGCTGTCACTGCAGAACGTATTTCTTGCTGTCCCTTAGTCTGCAGTGTGAGGGGGAGGGATTGTTAGCCTATCTCCTCCAAATCAATGATGCCTTTACTCTTTCATGTTTTGTGTTTAATCCCTGTAAATATCCTAACTATATCTTTGATAGTTCCTCATTCTCCCACGATGTCCCTCACTCCAGAATCATGTCTTCAGACTCAGTCCCAGAGCATTTATTCCTCAAGTTCTGGATAACATTTTTCATCCTGTCATGTTACCTTGTTTAGTGACACAACAAGGCTTAAAAACAGTGTATGTGCCTATGTATGTATGTTGTTATGCACAATCACTTAACCTATTCTATTATTCATGTGAGTACTAATAAGGGTGGGTTCCTAGCAGTTTTTTCCTCTGATGGGGTATGTGTATAAAAAAAAAAAATCTGGAATTGGAATTGAGAGTTAGAAGCCCTGAGTGGGACCAACAATTTAACCTCTCTCTCAGTCTGTAAGTCACTAGAGGAAAAATCTTCACACAGTATATGCAATATGTGCTTTTAACTCATATATCACCAATAGCATAATTCTCTTCAAGGCATGCTCCTGAAGTTTAACAAATTCTCAAATCATGAACTTCAAATTTAACAATTTTACAGTCAAACCCACTTTCTATACTGTTGTTCTAAAATAGTATCAGTTAGGGGTACCTGGGTGGGTCAGTTGATTAAATGTCCAACTTCAGCTCAGGTCATGATCTTGTGGTTTGTGAGTTTGAGTCCCACATGGGGCTCTGTGCTGACAGCTCAGAGCCTGGACTCTGCTTTGGATTCTGTGTCTCCCTCTCTCTCTGCCCCTCCCCTGTTTGTGCTCTGTCTCTCTCTTTCAAAAATAAATAAACCTTAAAAATATTTAGAAAGTATCAGTTAAATTTTAAAAAGAGTCTGGTGTCAATTTTATTTTTTGGTAAAATAAGTAGTGATTTTTCCATTTAGATTTGAATTTTCCATTGAATATATTTCTATTCTATCCTGCTTGCGTGCCAGGCTAGATGCTCCATGTTATCTACGTCTTCCTAGAATGTACTACATAGAAAGATGGACAGTGAACAAAGAATACCAGCCACAATAAGGTTAAGCATGAGAAGCTCGGATGATTTCCTCCAAGATGGCATCAGAAACATAACACCCCAAACTCCCAGATTTCCTCACTCTCTGGAACACCTGGTTCACAAAGGATGCCTCATCTACATTTTGTGTAGATCTCATAAGGTTGTGAGAGAGTGTGTCAGTCAGAGTCTAGTCAGAGAAATGGAGGCAAAGAGAATTTCAAGTAGAGACTTGGTTAAATACACATTGAGGGACTCGAGAGGCAATGAGAATACATAGGGTTAGCACAGAGATAGTAACTGCAGGGAGAAGCTACCTCCCTAGGGATGGGACAGCAGGGGGAAGAGGTTGCGGGTATCAGACCCTAGAAGTTCAGATCAGGAATCCTACAGTTTGACTCCTTCTGAGGAAGGAACACTCTACAGCCAGACTTGAGACCTCTGAGTGGGTCTAGGAGCATGGTTCTCAGAGCATGGAGAAAAGGACAGAAACTGGAATCAATTACCAATACTCAGGAAAGGCTGAAGTACCATTAATAGAAACATTATACAAAACAGAGAGGAGAAAGTCTACTCTTCCTCCTCCAGCAATACGGTCCCCCTATAGAGTCCCCTATTAGCAGAACTTAATGGAGAAAGTAAGCAAAAGAGAGGTGAAGTCTGCAGGGTCCTAGCCCCAGTATTACAAAGCATAATGTAGAAGAGTGGGTTTGTAGCTAAAAGAGAAGAGCTTCAAAATTAGCACTGGGAAACCAAAGAGCAAGGACCTGAGGGTTAGAAAAGTAACAGCTCACTTTGAGGGTATTTTGCCTCCAACCTCTTTCCCCTTCCCGTCCCACCCCTAAGGAAGTAGCTGCTTCCCGCACTTATTCTCTCTGTGTTTCCTCTATGTCATCCTGTCATCTTATCAGTTTTCCAATACCAGTACAACCAGTTCTCTATTTGAAATTTTCATTGGTTTCCCTTTCCCACCGGGACAGGCTTTGCTAGACCTCCTCTGCCTGTCTAAATTCCAAAGACTCTAACACTGGATGGGGCAAGCCCTGTTTGGTCACTGTGACTTAAGCTACCCTGTTTGCCTTAAAAAGTCCTCTCTACCTCAGTCTGGATCCTGACCAGTTCTCCTAACCTATGCCTGATGTTGACTTGCTTGTCTCTATTACTAGTTAATCCTACTTTAGATCCTCTGTTTCTATCAAAAGCCATATTACCTTGAGCTTGATGGATTTCATTTCTGATCTAGGTATGGAAACATCTTATGGGGACTTCCAAAGACATTTATCAGAAAATTGCTTTGTAGCCCTTTCTAGCCCCTCACGTTTGGAAGGTTTATGTGGGAGAATATGTCCTTGAATGGTGGGGGAGAAATTAAGGGGAAACAACAAAAATATATTAACTGGTTGGTAACTTACTCATTAGTTTGCACACACTAATTCATTTAATTTTCCAAATAACCCCATGCATTAGATATATTATTCCCATTTAACAGAGGAAGTTCAGCAGACTGAAGGAATTTATTCTAATCAGAGCTCAGATTCAAACCTAGTTCTACCTGATTTCAAAATCTATGGATTCACAGATTTAGTATTTTGGGTGGAGCACCGGGTCACAGACACCAGCCTGACTGGAAATTTCCCAGCAGTGATTCAACTCAGGTAAAGATGAAAAATTATCTCCATACCCTATACTGACTTCACTTTTTATATGTAATTATTGGCAATCCAATATTAACCCAATTCAACAAAGATTTATTGAACCTCATATGTGTGGCAGGCATGGGATAATGAGAGTTAACACAGTTATCAAGGACTTACCGGGTACTGGGTGCCGTTTCACATGCATACTATATGCTTCATTAATTCTCAGAACGACTCTATCAGGTGGCTGCTATTATTAACGACCTCATTTTACCACAATGTAACTGAGGCCCAGGGTGGTTAAGTGGCATGGCCAAGACCTCACAGGTGGGAGCCGGCAGAGCCAAGGAGAGAACCTATGTAGGCTCTACAGCCCATGGTCTTAACCATTTTCTCATGTGGAGGAAGCTGGAGAAACAAAAAGAAATAAGACAGGCAGGGAGATCAGAGTCTAGGTGGTGGAAAATGGAGAACCAGAAGAAATGCGATAAACACACTTGTAAAGATATATCTACTGTAAAGAAAGTAGCGATTCACGTTGCCTAGGAAAATCAGAGAAGATCTAAAAAAATGAAGGTACAGTTTTAGTTTTGGAAGCAGAATCAACAGGTCCTAGTGATGCGATGTGGAAGACAGAGATAGGAGCACAGAATGGCTCTGTGGAGGGGCAGATCTAAGCAGGTAGATTCGGAAATTCATGTCAGATCATTTCATTCTGAGTGGGTGATGAGAAGTAGGCAGCCGACTAAAAAAACAATTAAAGGCTTAGACTTGGGATAAGAGTCACAATGGTTTCATAGATTTTGAAATTTCCCACACAGAAATTACACAGGAGTGGGTGCGTTATCCCAGGAAGAATATGTAGAGACAAAGAAATGGAATTTTCTTGCTCTTCTGGGCAGAAAAAGACCAACTGGGTAGTTGAGATGAAAAGGCATAGAACTGAGAAAGGACAAAGCAGCCTTGACATCCAGGAGTTGGTAGCCTGTTTAACAGCTGGGCCTTGGTGTTGCTAGGAGCTGGCCTGGTACCATCAGCCAGGCTTTGGTTTCCTCTGTTGAAAATACAGGATTTCACAGGACATCAACATCAGCCAAGGCAACTCTGTGATCATGACAGACAAGACAAAAACGGGACTGCTCTGTAATCACACCCAAACACAGACAAAAGATGAACATTTTTCAAATCACAAAAATGCTCAAACATTCCTCTTCCTGGCTATTATGAGTGATTGCTGCTTCTTTACCATTACAGCTTTAGCTTCACTGTAGTCTCTCCCCTGATAAACCAGGAATTAGAATACCCAAACATAGAACTGTCCCCTCTTACTGACAGCACCCAATCCATAGAAAACTACCCCTTACTTGGAACCACCCAGAAATCACACAGCCAAAGCCTGAATCTTATACATAATAAACCTTTCTAATGCTGCTTACTGAGATACTTCACCCCAGGCCTGAGTTCCTCCTTGGCTAACGGGGGACTTGGGGCTTGCCAATCTGTGTGTCCCTGCCCTGCCCAAAAAGGTCCCAGCCTACTCCCAGAAAGAGTTGATCACGGAAAGCCGTGGAGTCACCCGCAAGCGCATTGAAGCCGAGTTTGGAAGAATGGGGTCTCGGGGCAGCCCTGCAGGAAGATGGAGCTCCGGAAACGTCTCATGGGCTAGGCACAGATGCCATGCCTTTGTGTCTGCGAAGCCCAGGTCTGATGCTTGGAACAAATGTCCAAGGTGCCCCCTCTTCTCCAGTACTTCTCTGCCAACTTCCCTTTCAGGACCCTCACCCTGGAGAGTTCCATGCCCCATGTCCCGTCCAAGACTTCCCTAAGTGCTGCTTTCTGATTAATCACCTAAGCACCCTTTGAGCCACTTACTGACTGTGTGACCCCAGGCAACAGGCCTGACCTCTCAGCTTCAACTTCAGAGGGTTGTTTAGAGTTTAAAATGAGACTTCAGAAAATGGTAAAGAAGTCAGCTGGCACATGTAAGCCCTTAGGCCGAAGTGTTGACCCCTCCCTACCATGGCCTGGAGGGAAGAGCTGAGCAGAGACAGTCTATATACGAGGCTCAGCACCCCCACCCTAGATTTCCACATACATACACGCAAAGGTTTTCTCCTGTCAAAACAAGTAACAACCAGAACTCGTAAAGCACAGTTGTGTTCCTGGAGGTCTTTGGCTGGCGGTCACTGAGAGAAGAGAGAATTCCTAGAGGTTTGTTTTCCCCATCTTTTATCTGTTTTGTTTTGTCTTAAGAAGTTGAAATCAGGGGCGCCTGGGTGGCGCAGTCGGTTAAGCGTCCGACTTCAGCCAGGTCACGATCTCGCGGTCCGTGAGTTCGAGCCCCACGTCAGGCTCTGGGCTGATGGCTCGGAGCCTGGAGCCTGTTTCCGATTCTGTGTCTCCCTCTCTCTCTGTCCCTCCCCCGTTCATGCTCTGTCTCTCTCTGTCCCCAAAATAAATAAAAAACGTTGAAAAAAAAAATTTAAAAAAAAAAAAAAAAAAAGAAGTTGAAATCAGTAAACATTTCACATCACTACTGTTGTTTGACTTGATTTAAAATAGTATGCACTAATTAGCCAAACACCCTTTTCACCGATGGAATATCTATTTGGATGATTACTATAAAAGCAAAATGAGAATAGTGGAAAGAGTAGAAAATCTTATTGTGAATATGACGTAACTTCTCAAAAATGTTTGTTCAAATTAATAAAAATATTGATCCTTAGTCACTACTGATTGCAAACACCCAAACTCTAACCATAATTTTTAAAAAGCAACAAATCACGAATAGATTTAGACACGCATAGAACTATAATATTTTGTCATACAAGTGAAATAAATTAGTTACAATGAGCGTGTCTTACTTAAATTGTCAGTCATTATTAGTTTCTTTCATTTTTTCCCACATTAATATATTTTTGTTTTTATCATTTATGTGAATGGAAATATTTATGTAAGAAATCCGGTGGACCATGAATCCTGCTTCTTTCAGTAAAAAGTAGAAACATACGTTATTTTTCATTGTTTCTTGACATGATATAATGTAATCAAATGTGACTGATGCAATCTGACAAATCCAGTCACAATATGAAATGTCACAGGAAAAGAAGGGAAAGCTACTATCTTTACCCAGACTGAAGAGGAAAAAAAAATACTTACCATGAAATATAAAAACAAAGCTTTCGGAACATAAGCCAATAATACACCAGCATGGAGCTTGCTCAAATATCTTCTATACAGCCCTTTGGAGATCTATTTTATCATGGATATTAGGCTGGTGTCAGAGACTTCAGAATTTCTTTTTTCCTAATGGAAAGTATTAGCAACATCACAATGTGGGGCCCTTTTCCATTTTTAAGCCTGTTTAAATACAGCTGGGAACGGATGCTTTTAAGGACCTCTCTTTCGTGGTGTTCATGGCCCCAAGTTTGTGCCTTCTCATAGGCTCCAAGGCAACTCTAAATGGACTACGCTTCAGTTCAGCTGTTTTTCTGAGACTGTACCCTGCCTCTGAACTGTGCTAAAATAACCTTGCATTATCCTAATTAGGATTATTCACAATACACACATATTGCAAAGGGCCATTTTCATTTTCAATTAGTTGAAAAGGATTAGTTGCAGTGATACTCATATGGTCCTGAATGCTATTATTATTAAACCCAATATTTTTTATTGCTGTTAAAATTACACTCCTTACAGATATAACTTAGCTAATGGAGTAAAAAGATGGTCTCTTCCTGACCAATCATTCTCTTCTGAAGAAGATTGTGAAGGTAACAATAGATAAATGGAAGGAAATATACGTGTGGTAAAGAGGATGTTTAATCACAAGTAATGGCAAACCTAAAATTAGTTCCAATTAAAAAAGAAATGCATGAAAACCAGTGTGAATGTAGCAGATAAAGGGTGGCATGAAGGAGAGATTATTAAGCAGTAGCATGTAACAGGACCCCAGGTGCCGTACGTCCTCATTATACCTATTCTTGAGCAGGGACATACTAAGTTTTGAGCTTGAGCAAACCAAAAACAAATTTTCATATATATGTATATATATACTCTCTCTTTCTCTCTCTCTCTCTCTCTCCGAAATAATTTCACGTGGTGGCTCCACTTCAGCAAGTCCATGTTTTTTGGAGGAAAGACCATAACAACTCGGTTTTCACTTCCAAAATACAGTGGCATGTTAATTGCTTGATCAGCCAAATGAAACTAAATGTAATTAAGACTAGTGTGGGGTTAATTTGATCCATAATTATGTTATATAAAGTAAATGAAAATTGTTTCTTTCCTAAATTGCAATTCATTAAAATTACAGATATTAAAATAAGATACTATAAAATTACATGAAGCATGTACACATTAATAGCCATTAGTAATAGCTTGATATTTCTATCTAAGCAACAGTTTATTAGAATGCCAAAAGGTGATATTTGACCACTCACATGAGTGATTTTTTTAACTCTGTTTTTCTGTTTTTCTAAGAAATTTGTCTTTTTAATGAAGCAAAGTGCTTTAATCTTAGTGTGTTTTTTGCCATTTTCTAGATATTTATCAACTGCTAAAACACTTTTGGGTCAATCCTCATTGAACGTTTCTTAAAATACAAACAGGTATTTAAAAATTCAAAGTGGCTAGTAGGTATGTGCATTTCATACAATGTCAAACGCATACAGTAGAGGTAAAGCATTTGGAACATCTTTTTTTTCCAAAGGGCAAATTCTGATTAAACTCATACTCATATATCAATTTATGTAATGTTTTGTCTTAACCTCATTAAAAAAGAATTGAACATTAAAAAAACATGAATTGAAGGAGAAAGAACCAAACATTTATTGAGTGTCCTGTTTTCGAGCACTATGCTATGCCCTTTCAATACCTTTTGTTACCTCTTTATGAAGTCAATGTCATTTCTTCTTCTTTTACAGGTGACAGAACTGCGCTCGGAGTGATTAGGAGCTTGTCTGAAGTCTTGGAGCTACTTTGTACCATTTGCTCTGAGGTGGGGAAGAGTACCTTTCTGTGAGACATGACGGTAAAACACAGGGAAAACAATTAATACAACATAGTATTTCAGTTCTCAATCTGTTTATTTCTGTGAAAATAGAAACCAGAATGTCGTAACGTATCATCTCTGTGCCCCTTCACGTGACATTAAGCACCAGTTTGCAAATAACCCTATCATTCTGAGTCCCCAGAATTATCTAACGGGGTCTCCTTAGTAGCAGAGAAGCAAATACTGAAGGCTAGTGGATTTATCCTATTGAGCAGTAACAGATGCCTCACAGACAATTCCACTGGGCACACACGGAAAAGGCTCATATTCAGGGCAAGACAGAAAGCATCAGATGATTATGATACTGTCCTGTGGGAGGGAAGAGAAAAGGGGTTGGAGGAAAGGATTGTATAAAACAGTAGAAAGTCTGCTCCAGATTCTGCTGGCCTTCTTAGGTGTCATAATGCTCTTTACATCTAGCCACTTTGGGATTGAGGGGGAAAGTGGTGACTTAAAGATCTGATATAATTTTAAAAGAAAAGCATTTACAGTAGGATTTGCTCACAACACATATCAATAGCAGTTTACCTGCTAGAGATGAGAAATATTAAAAACAAGTCGAGCTGAAACTTGAATATGCCACAATCCATTTACTTATTGCTGTGAAGCAAGGTATCCTCATACCCAGGAGAACCCGATATACTATCTTTGTTTGCACAGAAAAGTGTCACTGGGTTGCTATTAATAGTACTATGTAAACATTAACAAATGCTTCTCAATAATTGGTTGTACTGCACTAATAAGGATAACCGTCCTTAAATTTCTCGGAAATCATCTGCATTTCCCTTTAAGTTAAAGCCACATTTCATCCATGAAAAAAACGAAACTAAAGGATAATCGTACTTAACAAGTTGCCAGAACACATTATTTACAGTAAGCGTGTATGCTTAACAAACCAAATATTTAATATTTCATGCATGAAAAATAGGCCGACATAATAGCCATTAGTATTCCAGGTGAGGCAGAACATGCAAATTTACTCAGCTATTAAAGAATGAGTCATATGCTATTTAATATATCAAAATAGTTTATGTATATTAGAGTAAACAGTGAAATCACAATAGGAAAAAAAAATGGATTTGGTTCAGATGTTGAGCTGCTGTGTAAACCAATTATCTATCCGGAGGGAAACAGCTCTGTCTACAACTACTTAGGCTCTAGGGCCTATTACAAACCCTGGAGTGGGTTGTTGTTTCTGTTCTCGAGGGAATTTACCACGTCACACTAGAAATAGCTGACAATAATTAGAAAGCCTGCTTCTGCCAGTATTGCACACATTTTTAATACCTTCCTAAGTATTATGGGAGATAATACACAAGGTCTTTAGAATTCTAGTCATGCCACAACAAGCCATGGAAAGGACAACCAGACAATAGCCCCAAACTGGACTGTGACAGGCTAATTATTGTGGCTTCATTAGAAAACCTCTTTTTACATAGGTCACCTGGGAAGTGTAATTAAAAATGCATTATTGGTGTATTTTTTATTGAAGCAATTAAATTAAAAAGCCAAAAAAATAATTATATGAGGAGCAAATAATAATGTTGGTCAACAGCGTTTATCTAAGAAAGAGAGAACACGTTAGTGGTTCATTAGCAGTAAATGTGTTAACGGGAATCTGTTTGAAAAATGAGCCATAGAATGGCTTTTAAATACGCAGATTAAAGGATTTATAATGTCAAGTTTAACACAGAAATTACAGATAGTATTACATAACCATGAGTAATAGCACCTTTAATCTGACTTAGTAAAATGATTTACATCATACTTTATGCCGTTTCAATTGTATGAGTATTATATGTGCTGCATCTCAGAAGATAATTTGCCTTATATTTTTACACACTTATGGATCTGTTCTTCTTGCTTCCTAATTATGTGGTACATCTAAATAATTAGATGTTAAAATATGTATCTTCTAGAGACAGAATGTTTATCTTGGATATCTGTTCTATGTAGGAATACCAGAACGTGACACCATTTATTTAGGAAAATTTTTATAAAGCCCTAAATATATCCTATCAAATCACCCCTCTCTCATCTCACAGCTTTCCTGGTACCTCTCATCATCATCATCATTACCACCGCTATAATTATCGTAATTGCTAATAGTTCATAAGTACTTTTTACTTGCCAGGAACTAAACATCGCCTATATTACTTAGAAGTTTAATTCTTCAAATAATCTCAAGAGATTAATATTTTGTCTCCATTTCAAAAATGAGGATAATTGATAAAATTTAATCATTCTCTCTGGATATAGCTGTAAGAATTGCACTCCCTTCAGTAGACTGTCCTAAACACATCATATTTTTTTCCCTCTATCCTACTGGAAATCTCCCATATCTTAAAACTTGTTATTTTTACTGAGTATTCTTTGAATGTATAAAAGAGATAGATAAGCATCTACTAAATAAGAACATCACGTGCAATCCTTTTCATCCCTTTGGAGAGGAAAATCAAATTCAGAGAAGTGGAAGAGAGAGTAACATCAGTTATGGAGGGCTGCAAATGCCAGGGTGCGCAAGTGAATGAGTGGATAAATGATACAACCTTGTTGTTAAACATGGGACTCTTGATGCAAGAAAATACTTTTATGTTGACAGAAAGAAAAAGGGTTCCATTTATTTTCTATGGTGAGATTGAGTGTTGGTCTAGGAGTAGTTATTACCTACTGATGCTAAACTATTTAATCTTGACATATTATGATTAGTTTAATTAACAGTTTTAGTATTGTTATGTTGCATTAGATTCTTTATTAATGTTATTATTGTTAATATCAGTAGCGCCCAATTGTGAATACCTGCTGTAAGCCAGGCTTTGTGCCAGACGCTTTACATGCATTATCTCCAAGCTTCTACACATCACTGAATCAAATTATTCTTATTTGAGAGATGAAAAACTTGCAGTTCAGGAGGTCAAGTGACTTTTCCAAGGTCACGTGGCTGACAAATTAGGGAGCTCAGATCTAAGACCCTGGCCTATCTGACTCCAAAATTGCAGGCATTCTCTAGTATTTCACTTTGATTATGAAAGAATTTATAAAAGGCATAAACAAAATTTAAGATTTTCACATAGACATCTTCCTTAAGCCACATTTTCAATTCAAATTAATTCAAAATTCATAGAGCTCAAATAACCAAAATAGTTTTCTGAGTACTGTATATCGATAGTTGAATTTATCAGAACAACTGTAACAATTACAGGATCTGAGTTTCTGAAAAAACAGATAGATGAACTAGCATCACTGTGAATTCACTGTTAAGTATATAGCTGTGCAGTAGATTTGCTTAATTAGAAATCCAAAATCCACTGAGTGATATACATAACTGTTACTTTGGCTATTAATCAATACCCCTGCCCTTAATGTTAAATACATGGAAAGATACTGATTTATCATTTGTAAAATAGGAATGCTAAACCCTAAATTTTACTATGAGAACTTACTTTAAACAGCATGTTAATTTTTTAGTGTATCATGTTTTAATAGCACATTTGTTGTTTATAGTAACAATAGTAACAATTGCTCTAAATTTTATAAAACCAGTTGCATATATTGATTATCAGAGTACTGTATAAAATTGGATCAAAAGAAGTCCTCCAGTCACAAGGTAGGACCTCTTTAGGGTTTTTCTATGGAAACCTCAAACTAATCTCTATGTTTTGGCATAAGATGAGCTATTCATGACAGCAGAGTCCAGGATAATAGAGTTAATACAATAATGTTAGATCTTGGAGCATATGGCAATACATTGTAGGATTATAATGATTATAATTAAAAAGCTTGTTTCCCATAAGGTAAATAACTGGTATTTTAAGAAATGAGGTAACCAGATAATCACTGGGTAGATGCATTCTCTAAATGGTTACCTAGCCCTTCATTACAATGTTGTTCTACCTTCTCTAATCCAAGTGGAGAAAGATATCATTGCTGCAGATAGTCACAGATTGAACGGATGTTTAAATATTTTTTAACATTTATTTATTTTTAAGAGTCAGAACGTGAGTGAGGGAGGGGCAGAGAGAAAGAGGCAGACACAGAATCTGAAGCAGGCTCCAGGCTCTGAGCCGCCAGCACAGACAGAGCCACCCAGGAGCCCCCAGATGTTTAAATAAAGGACTCAGTTTGTTCTCAGTTTTTAACAGTCTCAATGGGGGGTGGGAGGGAGGGTAGGGTGGGTGATGGGCATTGAAGAGGGCACCTTTTGGGATGAGCACTGGGTGTTGTATGGAAACCAATTTGACAGTAAATTTCATATATTAAAAAAGTAAATAAATAAATAAAAATAATAAATAAATAAATAAAAAATAAATAGAGGACTCAATGCACTAAGCACTTTAGTAAGTTCAGAATTAATTGTTAAAGACCAGTTTCTAGATTGCAATAGCTTTATGCCAAAATTTGGAATAAACATACTAGAAATATACCAACAGTCAAGTTGATTCCTCTCTATCATCTGTTACCTCTCTCATCTGTCATCTGTGCCTGATCTTATGCTAGTATTTTATAAACAAGTCCCAGGACCAGCCCAGTACACAAAATTGTACATAAAAGGAGCTGAAGTTAACAGAATTGTTTCTGAGCCAGCCATTAACACACTTACTTTTTAATTTATTTATTTGGAGGAAGAAGGGTCATTTTTGATCGCCCCTTAGGCCTTCTATGTCATATTTACAACTCTTCTCTTTGACCTTCAAATTTTAAGTTGCTAAAAATAGTTTTCTTGACATACCAGCTCTGACTCCCAGGCTTAATATAAATATTAATAAAGCTACCTAGAATTTACTACTTGCCAGACACTACATGCAAAGTGCTTTGTATATCTCATTTGTACTTCACAGTAAACTATGAGGTAGACATGTCTATTATCTCTATTTTACCAATGAAAAAAATTGAAGCTCAGAGAGGTTAATAGGGCTACACAGCTCACGAGTGGTAGAGTTAGAAAGCAAAACTGGATCTGTTGACTTTAAACCCTTTCTCTTTTTCATTATGCACTACTGCCTCGACTAGACTACAAAAAAAAAAAAAAAAAAAGAAAGAAAGGAAAAGAAAAGAAAAAGAAAAAAAAGAAAGAAAGAAACAAAGAAAAGAAAAGAAAAAAGAAAAGAAAAGAAAAGAAAAGAAAAGGAAAGAAAAATCTTTCTAATACCGTTAGGCTGACATCCCAGGAATAGACCCTATTCCTTAGGATCAGTTTTATAGGCAATGCTGATGAGGAGAAGTTCACACACGAATCCCACACTCTAGTTTCTCTCATGAAAGCAAGCAATGTATTCAATTTGTAAATTACACTGGGTCCCACAGAAACATCTGGGATACCCTAGTTGAAGCTGGGAGTCTATATAATTTTGGGAAATTTGGTAGGTATAAACCAAAAAAAGTTTTTAAAATTCACTTTAAAGCTTCAAAAAGTTCTTATCTGACAAGAGATAAAGGTTCCAGGGCAGATTCATTCTGAGAAATCCACCCAAATGGTTCTTTTAGAGATACAAACAAAAACCAAACACCATCTGCTGACATGGAAGCAAGAACTCCTTCAGGTATGAGAATATAAATATTGTCTATTTGGCACCAAAGGAACTTTAGAGGAAATATGTCTTATCTAGGAGGCATGAAAGTGTTGAGGAGATGTCATGACATTATTGAACAGGATTTAAGAAGGGTGAGGGCCAGAAGTTGATGGATCTGTCATCATAAGAGATTTTGTGAGACTTTAGACAGAAGTAGAACTTCTTCAAAGTACAGCCTATGAAGTGAAGCACAGAATTAAGGAAAGAAATGTTTAGTCTTTCCTCCTCTGCTCCAGCACCTTGGTGGTGATAGGCCATTTTACATGGCATCTCTCTTTTTCTTTCTTTCCTTTCTTTCTTTTTTTTAATATTATATGTCCTATAGAAAAGAAGTGAACTGGAGATTTTTCTTTCTCCTTTTTTCTTTTTTTTCCTTTTAGTTATTTATAGTTATTTATTTTAGGTTTTCTTGGTATAAATTCTTTAATCCACAAATGATAAATATTTTTTAACCACTTATGTATTTTTCATGTGTTATCATAGTTGCTGTTATAGTGATTCTTTTAAAATTGTGTGAAGCCATTAAAACAGTGAGTTTTTCAGCAGTTTGGGGAAGGATGGACTTGAGAAAAAGAGGCTAGGAGGAAAGTGAGTAGCTAAAATGTTATTCTGATAGGATGATGATCAGGACAAGGGCAGCAGCTAAGGCATTCAAAAAAAAAGGAGCTTATTTGAATAAAAATTTCTTGGCCTTGTGATGTTGGAAAAATTTAATATTCTCCAAAATCTCAAATCTTCATGATAACTCTAATTTACTATAACCAGAAACTTGATCGTATTAGAAAAATTAACATTTATTCATTTTTGAGAGACAGAGCATGAGCAGGGGAGGGGCACAGAGAGAAAGGGAGACGCAGGATGCCAAACAGCTCCAGGCTCTGAGCTGTCAGCACAGAGCCCAACGCTGGGCTTGAACTCACAAACTGCGAGATCATGACCTGAGCTGAAGCCAGACGCTTACTGACTGACTGAGTCACCCAGGCGCCCCGATCATATTTTTAAAATAGATACTAATATATTTATCCAATCAAGGTAAAAGAAATTAATTAAAATGATCAG
This sequence comes from Panthera uncia, assembly GCF_023721935.1. NCBI lineage: Eukaryota > Metazoa > Chordata > Mammalia > Carnivora > Felidae > Panthera > Panthera uncia. Next base: position 68,194,868 of record NW_026057584.1, on the reverse strand, counting down.
TTTACAAAATATCGAAAGATTAATGAGTATACTAAGGAAAATTAAGATGTTTAAATGTACATCTATGCACTGATATTTAACTTAGTGGTGTCAAAATAATTCTTAATATTTACTATGCTTACAATACTTCCCCAGTTTTCAAAGTGACTTTACGTATATTACCTAATTGATTCTCACAATTGATTCCGTGAGATAAATTATTGTAGTGATATGCAGCATATTTCTAGCACTTTGCAGATTGCATAACACAATCACTTACATTACTGGTGCCCATATTTCCATCAGTCATCGTATTGCTCAGTTATGGGGTTTCTCTGCTAACTGAAATATATTTCCAATACCAGTGCATCAGATTTATTTTACTGAACGTGGTTTATCATCTACAGTGCACAGATATTCAATGTCAATCCATTAAGTTAGATTATTTTTAGCTACAGCATTTTTGACATTAGTGTTCTCATGATGATGATTGCAGTCAATTTCTAAAAACTAATACAGATATTTAGCTTTATAAGAAACCGCCAAACTCTTTTTCAGAATGGCTGCATGATTTTACATTCCCACGAATGATGTACGAGTGATGCAACTTCCCCTCATCCTCACCAGCTTTTGATATTGTTACTATTTTTTCTTTCTTTCTTTCTTTCTTTCTTTCTTTCTTTTTTTTTTTTTAGCCATTCTGACAAGTGTGTAGTCATCTCTCTTTAAGGTTTTAATTGGCATTTCCCTAATGGTTAATGATGTTAAACATCGTTTCATGTGCTTATTTGCATCATCTGTATATCCTTTTAGGTGAAATGTCTATTCATGTCTTTTGCCCATATTCTAATTGGATTGTTTGATTTTTAATGTTCAGTTTTGAGAGCTCCTCTTGTATTTTGCACACAAGTCTTTTATCCGGTATGTGGTTACAAATATTTTTCTCCTACTCTGTAGCTTGTCATTTCATCTTCTTCACATGGGATTTTGCAAAGCAAAAGTTTTTCACTGAGATGAGATCCAATTTATCAATTTTTCCTTTTGCACACTTAAGCATTTCTGTGAAAGCGATGAAAACATATGCTTATACAGATCTTGTATGCATATTTTCATAAAATATTTATTGTATTTGTATTTTTCTGGTCTTAAGGAAAATCAGAAATTAGAATAGATTTAATGTGTTCCCCCCCACACACCCCTAGAACCTAAGTCCAAAAACAATCTCACCCAGTTCTTATATGGCTTTTTCGTCATTTTTATCAATCATCTGAATCCTCCCAAGGGGGAAAAACAGTTGTCACATGAAATTCAGTGAGGTCAAAATATATTTCATAAAAGATTTGGTTTGAGTAATGTGTGATTTATGGTCACATGGAGAATAATTTTGATTAAACGGCATTTATTTAAAAAATAATGACTATATTTGATATCAATTCAACAATGTTTATTAAGCATCTACTAAGTGCAATACCAAAGATACCAAAGAACAGTCTAATACATGATATCTTTTAGCTACTTAGTCCATATCAGAGTAGAGATGGAAACAAAGCACTGCAGTGAGGTAGAATAGGGCTGGAGGTTCTGAAGGGAGAAATTAGCAATGCCTGGAGGGGTGACCAGGGAATGCACTACTGATCTTGAGATACAGCATGGCAATGCATCTGGTTGAGAAGTTAGCATTTCAGTCCCAGGAAAAAGTATATTGTTCAGCAGCCAACTCTTGATTTCGGCTCAGTTCACGATCTCACGGTTTGTGACATCGAGCCCCACTTCGGGCTGTGAGCTGACAGTGTACGAAACCTGTTTGAGATTCTCTCTCTCTCTCTCTCTCTCTCTCTGCCCCAAACCCACTTGCTCTCTCAAAATAACCAAATATATATATATATATATATATATGTATATATACACATGTATATATATACATATATATGTATATATCAAAGTGTAGAGGCACCAAACATTATGAAATATTTAGGAAACTGCAAGTCTTTGGTATGACTCCTTACAGCAAAAGGAGTAAGTTGGCTATTGTGGAAGATAAAATTGATTAAAAGGTTCTACATGAACCAGAGTTTTCTGTTGAATGTCAGACTCTTGATTTCAGCTCCAGTCATGATCCCACATTTGTGGGGTGGAGCACCCTTTCAGGCACTGAACTGAGCATGGAGCCTGATTAAGATTCTCTCTCTCTCTCCCCGCCTCTGCCCCGCTACCCCACTCATTCTCTCTCTCTCTCTCTCTCCCTCCCTCCCTATATATATACATATATATACATATACATATATACACATATATACATACACATATATACACATATATGTATATATGTGTATATATGTATATATATGTGTATATATATATATATATATACAAAAAAGAGAGAGAGAGAAACCTTGAATGATCAATCAGATGGGACTGGAGAAAGGTGAGGTTAGAAGCAGTGAGACTAGTTAAAAGATGATACTCAAATCCATGTGAGAAATATGGGGCCGATGGAAGTAACAGTTGGTAGGGGGTATACTGAAGATATATTGAAGAGATATTTAGAAAATAGAAAGGATAAGATTGGGGACATATTGTGTATGGGTGGTGAAAAGAGAAAGGGACCAAGATAGATTCCCTGGGTTTCTGACTTGAGTTCTCTCATAAGTACATGGTTTCCTCACTTGAGCGGTGAATGCAGAGAAAGACAGTCCTACCTAAGGAGGAGAGTGTGAGGTTTGCCGTATCTCTTGCACATTGAGGTACTGTAGACCAGCACCTCATAAACTACAACGTGCTAATGCGAATCATTTGTGGATCTTGTTACAAGGTAGATTCTGCTTTTGAAGCCCTGGGGTAGGGCCCCAGACTTTGCATTTCTAATAAGCTCCCTATGCCTACCCCTCCCCTATTTAGAAAATATTATCAAATGATTTTTTTAATATATTAGAACCTGCCAGAGTTTAGTATCAAAGAGCCAATGTGAACTAGAGAGACATGAAGGCTGTTCTTCAATACCCAAAGCTTTTATTTTATTTCATCAGTGCAATGAATGCTACAACAGGATATAATTGGTATATTTGCGAGAAAGTGGTCAGTACGTCCTAAGAAGTCCTATTAAAATCAAGAGTAGAATCTTTAAAAATTTCCAGGAAAAAAGTAAGTGAATTCAAGAGAGCCAAATCTATCTCTTAAGCTAGAGGACTTTAGTTTTTAACTTTGTTTTGTTTTGTTTGCAACATTCAGCTGAATTCTCACGGGCTTCGTAGTTTTTAGTGTGGTCCTGCCAGAAAGGTGGTAACCTGCCTGACCTCTCCACGTCTTTTCCAACCCTCAAATTTTATGGCTGTACACTCTTCTATTTCTCCTTTTATCTGTCAAGGCTTAACTTGTCTTTTCCTATTGCATTCAACTCAACAAATACCAAGCATACTGCATTTTTGTTAAGTTTAGTAATTGTTACTCATTTTCGTTCAATTATTTTTTTTTTCGTCAAATTGTCTCAAAGTGTTTTGGAGCATGCCTGAAGGATGAACTAACCAAATGCCCACAAATGTATCCCATTTCAAGAAGCACGTACCAGTCTATATATTCCCTGTCTAATCATCTAAATGCAATCCTAGACAAGAAAATTACTAGGTTAATAGTAGAAAATGATCATTTATCAGGAGAGAATCAATGGCATATTGTTTGTAGCGTTATTTACTTGAGTAGTTTTGTTCTATCAAATATTTGTTCTGGGGCCGAAGTATGCCACAAGTTTAATTTTTACTGGAAAATATAAGGTAACTACAAAAGAAGGACTCCATTCTAAAAAGTAATTATGATTACTGAGACATTCTTGCAAAGCCATAAAAAACTACTTCCACTTTTCACTCAGGTATCCCTAAGTGTTTTAATATTTCACAATAATTGACTCATTAATCCTTACATCCTCTCTGTGGTATAAATAATCTGATTAACTTTGTTTTGCTGATTTTTTAAAAGATAATTGTAAAATGACTTGGAATTCTTGTTGTGTTTGGGGGTGAGGAGACTAGCAATTTTTGGTTCTTCAGTCCTTACCAAGACCATTTTACTACTCAGTGAATGAATTTCTGAGAAAGTGAAATTGACTGACGTTTTTTGTTTTTAGCTGTTTGTTGGTTTTTTAGCAGACTATGTCTTGCTTCCCTTCTTACTCTGTCAGCAATATTTCTTTCATAACTTGTTTATTGGGCTTCTTTCTAGGTCACCCCATTGCCAACATTTTCTCCTTGGACATTCTTCCCCACTGAACGCTTTCTGTTAGTATTATTACAAATTGAATGCTTCCTTCAAGGCTGTGTATCTTATTAGGTAATATCAAATTTTATTCCATATCGGCTAATTTTACTTTAAAATTAAATTATTGTCTCTGCTCAGAGGTCACGAAATTTAATACTGCCACTTCTGTTCCCTTTCTTTTTTTTTTTTTTTCTTGTGAAAACTCATTCAGGTTACATTTAAGGAGAAATCATCTGCCCCAACCCATTTGCCTAAGATGTGCCTTTAGAGCATAACCCACTAGTCCACTAGCATGCCAATTTGATTTTTTTTCCAGCTGAAATACTCTGATTACTCCTTCATATGTCAAACTCATTCTCTATTTTTCTTCTCAATTTCTTCTCTAAAGCGGTCCCTGGAGAAGAATTACAAATGAATTTAACTTTTAGCCAAATAAGACTTTCTTTTGTTTTTTCCCCCTTTTTTGAATAATCAGAGCAAGCCATTCCAAAGCTTTCACTATCAATACATTGTTAATTGCACTCAATCATATAATTGTAAAGATAAAGAAACTTGGAGAGAACTAAAAAAAAAAAAAAAGTTCTTTCCAGGAGCCTCAGATTCTTCTTTCAGGATGTATCACCCCAAGTTAGCACATTCCAGGTTCCCAGACTCAACATAGCAGGGTGGGAGAAAGCCGGGCACAGAGGGGGGATTCCATTCAGCCTGGGCTCTGAATGCACAGAACTCACAACACACCTGCTTCCCCACCTCCTCCTCAGGCTCCTATGAGCACATCCTCCAGCCACATATCCCTACCTGTTCCACAATGGGGACAGCAGAATTTTCTCCCCATCGTCCCCTTCCTGGCCTTATCCCTCCCCTCCCTTAAAAGAGACACTGGACCACCTCTGTTCTTGGGGCTGGAAACATGAGAAGGAAGCTCAGGGCTCTTCCATAGCCCCTGTTGAAGATAACTGCTTTTGTTAACTGAATTATTACAGTTTTTTTCATGGACCAAAAAGTTTTTTTGGACTGTCCCCTTATCGATGTCACCCAGTTTTAATAAAAGAGTCTTCTGGGAAAAAAATTATTTCCTTCGCTTTCATCTCTATATAAGAGAGGGTTTTTGAGGGTATGTAATAGAGATGGAATTCAATAAAGAAAGGAGAAATAATCAGACACAATGGAAAAAAAAGCACTATTAACATGGCTTGTAGGTCACTGGAGAGACCAATGCTCTTCTTTCCCCTTCCCCCTCTCCAAGATACAGGGTCTAGAGAAAGCTATCAGAAGGGAGAATGTAGCTGTTTCCTTTCTTGTGAGGTGTGTATTAAGTTTGTGTTATTGCACATTCTGTAAAATGCAAGAATGAGTGGTTATTTTGGGCTTCAGGTGATACTGCTAACAACTAACCTAGTTATCAGAAGTTACATCTAGTGAACCAGAATGGTGGAAGGTTAAAGAAATCAGACTGTCCCATCAGTCATATGTCTTTTCTACAGCTCTTTTTAGTAAGTACTCTTTGTTTGTATGTGTGTAGATCTGTACAAATATTGTTGTCCATCGATGCCAAAGTAGCAATTCACTTCTTACATATAATGTTGTGTGCTGTGATAGTTAATTTTATATGTTAACTATGGTGCCAAGTTTGTTTGGTCAAATGTCTAAATGTTGCTGTGGAGCTATTAATTCGATATGATTAACATTTAAATCAGTAGATTTTGAGAAAACCAGATTATACTCTATAATGTGGGTGAGCCTTATCTAATCAGTTGAAGGTCTTAAAAGTAAAAACCTGAGGTTTCCAGAGGAAGAAAGGATTCTCCTCAAAATTTCAATATGATTTCCAGGCCACTGCCATACAGAATTTGGATTCAAGACTGTCATATCAATTCTTAACCTGAGTCTCCTGCCTATTAGTTGGCCCTCTGTATGGATTTCAGACTTGCCAACTGCCAAAATCGTGAGAGTTAATTCCTTAAAATCAATCTCTCTCTCTGTCATTCACTATCTCTCACCCTCGCTCCTCTGTGTCCATCTGCCTCTCATTCTCTCTCTTCCTTTCTCCCCCTTCCTGTCTCCCACCCTCCCTCCTATCTTCCCTGTTCTTCTCTAGATAATCCAGACTAATACACATGCTACAAAAACGTCTTTAGCTGTTGCAATACAACTGATGGTCACCTTTATATTATTTAGTTCTATACTAAAAGAATAACAATTTATATCCATCTGGATCAATAAATACAAATAGAATAGTTTTTAAATAATTATCTCTACAAAGACTCGGTTCTTACAGAACACTCTCCCAAACCGGGTCCTCATCTACTAATGCCCAAGCGATCTACATATTTTATTCCCCCTTCTTCAATACAGCAATGCCACTTTTATCTCACTAAAACACATGTATCAACAGATTACTCTAATAGGCAAAAATGTAAAATTTCTATAATATCTAAGGGAGATAAAATGTTCCCTGACCAAGTTTCTAGTACTTGAAAGCCCTTTGCAATTAGACCTGCCTCTATACCTTTGTTATCTTCGCAATCCTATATTCTAGTCAGGCCAATTTTGTTTCATTTTTCCCAAAGATACCAAGCTCACTTATGCCTATCTCTCTCTGTCTCTGTCTCTCTCTTTTTTCTTTTTCTTTCTTCCTTTCTCACTATAATGAGATTACTCTTCTCTTTGCCTTACCTAAATCCTACCCATGATTCAAAACCTAACCTATGTTTTATATTTGCCTAAGATTTCCTAGACTATTTCAGTCCACAGTAAAAAATCCCTATTTAAATGCCATATATGTATATATATGTATGTGTATATACATATATGTGTGTATATATATATATATATATATGAGATGTCATAGACTATCATAGATTCATAAGGTCATAAATTTCGAAAGGACATCAGGGATCATCCATTCCAACCATTATCAAAGGCATGAAATACCTTTACAACATTCTCAACAAGTGGTCTTTCGTTCCCTGCCTCCATACCTGCAGTGATGAAGAATTCACTAGCTCATGCCCATTCTATTTTATGAACAGCTCCAAGACTGCAACATAAACTTTTATGTCTTACAACTCACCATCAACTCTAGAACAGTCTTCCTCTAACTCATATTTCCACATTAAGAGTAACATCCAAGAAACAGAATATTTTCTCAGACAGAATTTATAATATAACTTGCTGATAAAAACAAAGCCACCAAAATATACAAAAATCATTACCCCTGTATAGATACCAAAGTAAATTTTGTTCAAAAAAAGTCCTTTGGGGTAGTTTTTGCAGTCAGAAATTTGTCTATTTTTGCTAGTTTTTTTTTTAATATTACATAATGTGACTTTTTTTTAATGTTTATGTATTTTTGAGAGAGAGAGAGAGAGAGAGAGAGAGTGAAGAGTGGCAGATAAAGAGGGAGACACAGAGTCTGCAACAGGCTCTAGACTGACAGCACAGAGCGTGACACGGGGCTCGAACCTACGAACCGTGAGATCATGACCTGAGCCAAAGTCTGACATTCAACCGCCAGAGCCACCCAGGTGCCACTACATAATGTGACTTGTAACTGTACTGCAGTTTGGCTACAATGATATTCTCATACAGCCAGGTTGTTTTTTCTAGTAATCATTTGCTGCATTCTATCTGTCCCTGTCTTTTTTATTTACCAACAAGGTAACAATCTCCTTTGGTTCAGATGCTATCTTAGAGCATCACCAACCTCGCCCTTTTCTTTCTTTGCACTTAGATCACGGCAAGAAACATCAACTTCTCTCAAATAATTGCTGAACTAAATTTAAAACCTGATTGAAGCGAGGAAAATGTACACAGCAGAAAACATTCCTCAAATCTTTTACAGAATCCAATTTCAAGATCAAGCCATAGGGAAATTTTTCCTTCACTAGGTTTTTTGTTTTGCATTTTTCCCCTTGAAAAAAACTATACCTACCAACACATGGCACAGTTCTTTACTCAAGAAAAACGTGCTGATCTTTTCTTGTTAACTGAAAATGTGTTTTGGAATGAAGTGGATAGATACAGATAGCAGTAAAAAAAATATTGTACCAAAATCTTGGAATAAAGTTGCAGAAACAAAGCCCACTTATTTATATATATTTTCAAATTAAGGGCCAGCTAGAACTGCATCCTCAGTCCCATCTGTGAGCTTTAAATAAAGGTGGTTCCTGCTTGGTAAGCTCTTGATGCTCTCCTTTGCTTCACTCAACTTTCCTATAAAATTGAACTAGTGCCTCTAGTCTTGCAGAACGTGGTATAACATGAATAGTAGAGTTGTGTTTGTTATTTGTTTGCTTTTACTCTGTCTTGTGTATCCTTCTTGCTCAGAGAGATCCTGATGGAGACACTCTTTGTACATCTTCTTCACCCTTTGATAGTCTTGCAAGGAACTGGTTGAAAAAGGAAAGATACAGAATATGCAGCAAACTGGTAAAAGGAATGGTCTAGTGGAGAAATTATGCTAAAAGAATAAAGACCTTACTGTAACTGTGCTGGACAAGGAGGAGAATATTTAAAGGAATAATTGGAGGGGCGATTGACAAGATGACCCGCTAGCTTACTGTTCCCATCTCTAATTTTAGTTTATCAAGGAGGTTTTTCATAGTGCAATTAAAAGAAAAATCTTCCACCTGTCAAGCATTTCTTTTTTGTGTGCGTAGCTGATATGTAAATGTTTCTCCAAATGTCCACCAACAATCTTTCTGCCAATATAGCCAATTGAGTTTCATTCCTTAATAGTCTCCTAGGAAACCAGCACAGCTTCAGAAATGGACAGCAAAGAGTGGAAGAAAACAAAAGGGCAACCGATCCCCCACGTGCATGTTTAAAAATGCATTTTTGTCATCATTTACATGCTAAAAACTAGATATTCATGCTCTTATGATATGGGGACCACCTCAACATCCTCCTATAGGGGAAAATGCTTATTTAACTTTATAAGTTTCCATTTTCACAGAAAAGAAAAAGACTTGTGGAAGTCTCAGTCTGGGTGCCCACATATGGACCATGGTGGCCCTTTGTGCTTTATACGTGTATTGTGGTGCTTTCGGCCGCGTACACCTCTCCTCAGCAACGTTATCCTGCTTAATGCCTCCATTCACTAACCTGAGCACTCTTGTGTAGAAAATCCATCTTTTGGGGGGCCCTGGGTGGCTCAGTCAGTTAAGCACCCAACTCTTGATTTTGGCTCAGGTGTCATGATCTTAAGGTGGTGGGATCGAGCCCCCACGCGCGGGGTTTCCGTACTGGGTGTGGAGCTTGTTTGGGATTCTTTCTCTCTCCTTCTGCCTCTCCCCTGCTTGTGCATGCACCTTCTCAAAGTTAATAAACACTTTTTTTAAAAAAATTAAAGAAATGAAAAAAGAAAGAAAATCCATTCTTTTTAATTGTCTTCCAAACAGACCATTTGGATCTACCAGTACAGCCAGACCTTATGTTTTAATTCTCTTGTTGGACTCCAAATCCATAATCCCCACTTACTAGTGTCCTGAATTCTCAGTGGAGAGGAAAACAGTTGTTCAGAATTCCCAAAGGAAACAGGGGGCGCCTCCCTACTAGATTCCCAAATACACAGGCAAAAATGAGAGAGCAGATTCTCCTAACCTTCCTGTCAGGACACTCAGGCAGACTTTGTATTCTCTTTTATTTATGTATTCTTTATTCCCTCTCCTCAAATGGCGGTGACATGAGCTACAGCCAGCCATTGCACTGCCTGCAGGGTTTTTTTGTTGTTGTTTGTTTGGTAGGCCTTGTGTACCTTTATTGTTTAGTATCTAGTTGCTTCTACAAAATAAAACACACACACACACACACACACACACACACCTGGTAGTAATAAACACTGTGAAGCAGAGAATAAGCAGATAGAGGACAACTACAGAGAGGCTTTAGGTAGGACAAGGACAGTCACGCACCCCTCCACATTCTCACTGGCACGTGGTTGTGGTCGCAGCAATGGCAACCCCTTTCGACTGCCTCCCCCCGCCCTGCACTTGGTGAGAACTAACGACAAAGCAGCACCCTCCCTCCTCCCACCAGGGCAGCAGAATAGCACTCTGGAGTGTGTCTTACTCTAGGTAAATGCCAACCACAAAGAGGTGATGTCCCCAACTCCCACCTGTGGCAGCATCACCTGAAGGGTAAAGTTCCTTTGAGTCTCTCTGTCCACCTCCAGGTAAAAGCCAAGAACACACGTGAACTCCTGTAGTAGCAACAGGAGCAGCAGGGGCAACACTGAAGACCCTCAGACTCTTCTGTCCTGCCGTTTTTGCCACAAAGCAGGCCGACTGGCGGGTCACGCACAATAGCACGGGGACCCTACCACCCAACTTTCTAATCAGGACACCAGGAAGGGGAAACTCTAGGCAACAGTGTAAGGGTGGGATCACTAAGAGGAGGGAGCTAGAGAAAGGGACCTTTTGAATCTGTTCATTAAGTTCTCAGGTGACTCCCAAGATAAGCTGTACATGAATGAAACCAATTAGAATCAATGCAGCAAAGACTTAAAAACCAAACCACAGGGTAAATCACGGCACAGGCTCCAGACTGGTCCTGGTTGACGTGTAATTGGGGAAGACCAGAACAGCACTACAAAGGTTTTGAAAACTGAGCTGACATGGAGACCACAGCCCACAGAGGAAAGGTCAGGAATTGCGGTTTGTATCTAACAAGATAGACTTCTTAAAAAAAAATAGTGATCAGTCTTATCCAGATTTTAACAGAATCTAGAATCTCATAACATAATAAAAATCACTACTTGAAATATCCAAACTTGTGGGGTGCCTGGATGGCTCAGTCTGTTAAGCAGCCAACTTCTGCTCAGGTCATGATCTTGTGGTTTATGACTTTGAACCCCACATCAGGCTCTGCATTGACAGTACAGAGCTTGCTTGGGATTCTCTTTCTCCCTCTCTCTCTACCCTTGTCCTGCTTGCATGCTTTCTCTCGTGCGCGCTCTGTCAAAATAAATAAATAAACCTAAAAAAAAAAAAAGAAATATCCAAATTTCATGATACAATCCAAAATTACTCAGTATACAAAGAACTGAGAAAACCTAACTAACGCCCAAGGAAAAAGGCAATCAACCAATGCCAAACATAGGATGACTTATACATTGGAATCATCAGATATAGACTGTAAAGCAGCCTTTATAACAATGATTTAAGAGGTAAGAAGAAGTACTCTTGAAACAAATGGGTAAAAACGTTCTTAGCAAAGAAATAGAAACCATACAAAGAACCAAATGCAAATTTTATAACTGAAAAATGCAATAATGAAAATTAAAAATTCATTGAGGAGCTCAATACCAGAATTACTACACCTGAAGATAGAATAATAAAAATTATCAAATATTGAAATGTATAAAGAAAAAAGAATTAAAAAAAAAGTGAGCAGAATCTTAGGGACCTGTGAGACAATAGCAAAAGGTTTATGTCTTATGACATAACTGTGTCATAAGAGTCCCAGAGGGAGAGGAAAGGAGAAATAGATTGGAATAAAAATATGTTTGAAAGAATAATGGCTGAGAATTTTCCAAATTTGGTGAAAGCATCCAATCGCAGATCCAAAAGCTCGGTAAACCCTAAACTCCAAACAAGATAAACTTAAACCAAACCAAACCAAACCAAACCAAACCAAAACAAACCAAAACAAAGCAAAACAACGACCTTAAAAGCAGCCAGAGCAGAACACAAAGAAGGGAATGATGATTTAAATAATGGTGGGTTTCTCATCAGAAAGCATGGAAGCCATCAGGCCATGGCACATCGAGAAAGTAGTGAGAGTCAAAAATCTGTCAACCCAGAATTCTATACCCTTTAAAAATATCCTTCAGAAATGAAAACAAAATAAAAGCATTTTCAGATGAAGGAAAACTAAAAGAGAATTTGTCACCAAAGACCTTCCTTAAGAGAAATGCTAAGGAAAGTTCTTCAAGTGGAAAGGAGATAAAAAGAGAGGGAAAACTTAAACACCAAGATTGAAGCAAGAAAGACAAAAAAGGTGACTATCTTTGTAAATAAGATATATGTCAGGACTTTGTCAGGGCAGTCAAAGAATATTTCTTTAAGCTAATGATATTCGAGCAGAAGCTGTAATGAAGCAAAGGTGCCATGTAAACATCCAGGTGAAATGCATTTTAGGCAGAGGGAATAATAAGAACGATGGACCTAGTTGGAATGTTTTTGAAGAACTGTAAGGAAATCAGTGGGAAAAAGTGGAAAAAGCAGTAAGAAATAAATTAGAAGAGGTAGCCAGGAATTTTTCTCATGAATTTAGAATATCTGCTCAGTAGACAGATCCTTTTAAGCCATCATAAAAACTTTGGCTTTTATTTTAAATGTAAGAGGAATCTTTTGAAAAAGTTTTATGCAGGGGAGGGGCATGATTTAATTTACATTTTAAGTATATCTCTCAGGCTGCTAGATGAAAAACAGACTGCACTGGGGCAAAAGGATACCAGGTGGGAGTATTGTAGGGGTGGAGGTCAGTCCTCCACTTGGTGGATGGGACCAGGCTTGTAGCATTGGAGGGTTTGCTTTGGGACATAGTTGAAGACTGAGTCTGACAGCATTTACGTGTAGATTAGATTGGGGTGTGAGAAAAAAGTCTAAGAATTGGTCCAACATGTTTGCATAACTAGGCCCAGCAAAACAAAACAAAACAAACCTTGGAGAAGATTTCTGGGAAGTATCAATAATTCAGATTTATACATACAGGTTTGGAATGCTCATTAGACATGCAAGTAGAGAAGTAAAGATATCACAAAGGCAAGTGGATATATGAGTGTGGAGTTTCAGGAATACATCAAACCAGGGATACAAATTTTGTAATGATCAGCATATAAAAGGAATTTAGAGCAAAGGGTAAAATCTCCAATCCAGTGACTAATAAATAGAGAGTACTGAGGCTTAGCCCCCTTAATTTAGAGATTTAGTTTACAGGGAAAAAATACAACTTTTTACTTGGTTACTGAATGTTTTTAAGATGTAAGGGAAATGGCCAATTAGAAATCACAAAAACAACAATAATAATAGCAAATATTCATAGGAATATCCCAGAAGAGAGGTATAAATAATAATGTAATAGAATAGAGAAATTATCTACATACACTGAACTCTTGATTGTGTTATAATAACCTCAGATACTGGTTTAAATTTTGTCTACAGGTTTTATCCACAAATCCACAGAAGACAAATGTTCATAAGTCTCTCACCAATCACAATTACTATGTAAAAAGGATTTAGTTCAATGCTCTTAAATGCATTATTTAATCATCTCCATAGCTCTATCAGTAAAGTTATTTCTATTTATCCAGATAACAAAACCAGATTCACTGAGGTTAAGTGACTTGTCCAATGCCACATAGAAGTGGTATAATTAATGGCAGAGGTGAGTAGAAGAAGGGATTATAAATAAGGAAATAAAAGGGCAACTGAAGCAGAAAAGCACAGAGGAAAAAGGGGAAAAAAGCAAAATAAAATGAAGCTGACATGCTCTGGAGTTCAGAATTATGGATTTCCATAAGGTCTGACTTTAGCTAGACAACTCACCTCCGAGCCAAGATGCATGAGCTTGGTGTGGGGGCGATATGAGGACAAGTGGAGAAGAAGGATGGTGGGAGTGTCCAAACCCCGGGTTCCAGAGAGCCAGATGTGGAAATCTACGAGTGACTGGAGCAAAGTTGGGCCTAGATGTTAGCAATCATATTAAGCATCGATTCTGAAGTGGAGAGTCCAAAACAGTATCTTTCAAAACTAAAAAGGGCCTAAATAAAAATGATCTTTTATGGAAATTATTTAAAAGTAATTAGTCATTGGGGCGCCTGGGTGGCTCAGTCGGTTAAGCCTCCGACTTCGGCTCAGGTCATGATCTCACGGTCGGTGGATTCCAGCCCCGCGTCGGGCTCTGTGCTGACAGCTCAGAGCCCGAAGTCTGCTTCACATTCTGTGTCTCCCTCTCTTTCTGCACCCCCCCCCCCACTCTCTCTGTCTCTGTCTCTCTTTCTCAAAAATAAACATTAAAAAATAAAAAGTAATTAGTCATAAAATGGCTGTCCAAACATAGAGCTTCAATGGATCCCCTGAGGCCTGAGGAGTAACCTGTCCACATAAACTCGCTGGTCTTCCTTGTAGACAAGGAAAAGCTGATTCAGGCAGAGTGCAGCAATGACCAGTGTTCACAAGAGCATCTAATAAAAGTAGGTGCTCAACCAATCCTTGTTGAAAACTACATAAATACATAAATGAGTGAGTGAATGAGTAAAGGCTGTGATTCCCAAGGTCTAAACTTTAAACCTCTTTTAATCTCCTAATATGTGGGTTATCTTGAGATAATCATTGAACCTCATTTTTAAAAAGTCAAACAAATAAATTACCAATCAATAAAGTACCTGCCAACTATGAAAGAGAGCCTTTAGGAGAAGCAAATAAAACTTTGACTACAGAATACTTACTAAGTCTGAATCAGTACACAAATGAAAGACACCGTAGTTATTACTTGAAATCCATTTTAAAAAAATGCAAAGTGCTGGGTCAAGGAAAGATGAAGATTTGGGAGAAAAATCATGGTTTTAATAATAATCCCTTTCAGGAAGAAAAAAGTATTGGGAATTAATTACAGCTGATGAAGGATCTATGTTGTGAATATGAGAATATTTGATAACGTAAGAAGAAAAAAATAGCAGTAAGGGAAAAACACACTTTGTACATTTTTGTTTCTACATTTTTTTCTTTGCTTTTTCTCCTGTGAAGTAAGTGAAGCATAAAATAATACTGTGGTAAATTGCCTTATCTCAAAAAGTATACTATGAAATATAATAAAGCACTATATACCAAGTGATCTCTCATGGTTACATTATACTTCTCATATTTAATTTATATTTCCCCCACAACTTACCCTTTTTCAGCCTTTACCATTTATAATTTATCATATTTCTAATGAATTGAATCTCCTCAGTTATACATGGTTTCCAGAAATGCTTGGTAACTATCCTCTTGTTTGCTGCGGAAGTGGTTTTTGAAAAACAGTCAGAGATTCCTAAACATGCTTCTAATAAGTGCCTTGCACCCTCAGAGATGTCTCCTGAGCTGTTGTCCAAGTTAACACTGAGGAAGAAGATTTAATGATCTGTCCCTTGAGATTTTTCTGTTGGTTCCCAGGAATGAAGAAAGTCCACAATAATCCCTTTACTAAATGCTTGTGGCATGCTTTGTCACTACTGATGTGTTAAAGAAAGACTATTTTCCACAATTTATATTTGCTTCTATCTGTAATATTTCTCATAAGAAAAAGAGAAGGGTTTCACCGTGCATCTTACCAAATTGGAAATAGACAGTTGTTATTTATACAGTTACATAAACATATACAATCCAAACATGTTCCGTCCACTGTTTCAATGCACTAGATTTTACTTTTTTTCTTAGGGAGAATAATCCTTGTACTACACTGTGTAACATTAGAGACCTACATATACTACAAATATTTCAATTTGTCATAATATTCCATTTCCCAAAACTGTTTAATCTCCACTACCTACGCTGTTTTTACTTCTGTACCTAAACCAGTGCTCTCAGTATTAGATTATAAGGATGTGAAAGATGAGAATTTCTGTCAACAAAGCCATATATAAAATCCAGCAGATCATGAACCTGGAAGTGATCAGTCAGTGCTTCAATAGAGTGCTGTAGCTGTCAGGAGGCTTGGGACTGAGTCCTAGTCTCTTGCACAAACATGCTATGCGACATTGGCTAAGTTCCCTATCCAACCAAGCTTCCAGATCATGAAATGAAAGTTTGTGAAATGTCCGTAAATATCACTATGAATGTGAGTTGCTCACTGAGAAAGATGTGAGTCGTGTCAATTAGACTTATTTGGCTGCAAAGAAAAGAAGCTGACTGGCCACCTTGCAGGGAAATGGAGTTTATCAGAAGGATGTTGTGCAGCCCATAGAGCACTATGAGACAGTTGAACAACCAGGCTAAATAATAATAATAATAATAATAATAATGAAATAAAAGAAATTAAAAAGTCAAGAAAAGGAGCAGCGTCCAGGTTCCAACTAGGAAATAAAGAGCAATCTCTTCAGGGAGCCAATGTGTGTTTGTTTGTTTGTTTCTCTTTGTCACATTTACTTCCAAATCCATTTTGCCAGAAGAAAGAGTTCCATGTGTCTACTTTAGCTCATCAGTGGCTAAAGGATGTCAAGTCCCTTAATTTAAAGTTTTCCTCAACTGACTCCTAATGATGAATAGTACTTCCGCCAAAGAAAAGGGATTCATTATTTATCAGATTAGATTAGGTTACCTAGAAATTCAATGACCTTCTGAAATTGAATTCAGAAGAGGGGAGTTGATTCTAAAAAGCAAAGGAAACAGAGGCATGGAACATTTAGTTGGTCATCTAGTATATCATAGCGTTTGACTTTTTTATGTGGGCACATTTTATAGGATTTAGGATTAATATTACAAATGCAGTTCTTTTCCAAGGAGTAGAAAATAACTGAGCACTGATTAAGAGAAATGGTAGTCCACAAAAACTAGGTTTAAGTACGCACTTGGGTTAAGAGATTTGCCTTCAAGTCCTTGTCCTTCTCCGAATCACCTCTAAGTTCTAACCCCGGAGAAGCACTTCTTGGGGATGAATTCTGCCTCTCTTTTTATTCCTGTGTCCATTTAGTCATTTATTCATTCGTTTGTTTGTGGCACACAAATACTCCTGATAGATATAACCTTCCATATATCAGGAAAACATCAATGATACGTGCTAGTTAAATGTCCTTCTTACTCCCAGAAGGCAGCATGGACATCTGGGATGTGGCAAAGTCAGAAACCAGATGAGAAGCACAGAGAAGGAAAACACTGGAAACAGGGCTGCTGCCTGAGGCCCGTTCTACTGGAAACAGTAGCTCTCTGGCTTTCTCCACCAACAGTCACTCTTAAAATCCCTAGTGTTTGATTAAACACTGAAAAGCTATTTCTAAATGGATTTGACAGAAAAGTGGAAGCTGTTGATTTTTATACAAAATCCTCCCCCAAATTATCTAAATCTCTAGTTTGCTACAGCTTGAAATATAGACCAAATACTTCAAAGAGCTAGTTAACCAAGGTCTGTTCTACAGATTGGACACTTAAATTGTGAGCTTCCCCATCTCTCAATGATGGCAATGCCTCTTTAACTTCAAATTATTGATTTCATTTAAAAAAATAGTAAATTCATTCAGAATACTCTCCTTTTAAATATATTGTAATACCATCTATAGCTTTAATAAAGCATCTCAGTAATGATTTCTAACATTTTTCATCTATATTTATCACATACCTCAAGTTTCACTGCTTTGCAGTATATTATAAAACACAACTTAACATTATGGAATAGCCTGAATTTCTTATGGCGAAATTTTCTTTGGGTCACTGAATTTAATTGAAAGATTATAATAAGCTTACACAAACACACAGAGCATGCTACGACTGTCTTGATAATGTTTAAACACCTTCTTAACAGTGAACAAAATGGGCAACCCTTTATTTGCATAATTTTTAAAAGTCTGGTTCAACTGATTACTTAGCTCTATTCTGTCAGAGTCGTGATAAATATTTTGCCTTTTTAAGTATACATAATCCACAACCAAAGTGAAAATATTGTAACAGAAAAATATGAGAAGAACCTCTAAATAATGTTCCCCAAGAGTAGAATAAAAATAGCGGGGGCATGGGTAGTTTTAAAGTTTAGTCTGGCGGTCATAATGTACATTGTTCAGATCGTTCTAGTAAAGCAGGCAGTGGCACCAAAGTGCAATTTCAGTTTTAAAACCAAAGTGAAGAAAAAAGAAAAGAAATATGAAGCAACAGTTGTAAAATTACAAATAATGTAAATGTAACTTTTAACTTGGAATGGGAGCCTATTGACTGATGGAACATTCCAAATTGAATTGCCCCAGGGCTGAGTGGCAGTGCTGTTACCCATCCTGGTTTTCTTCCATCTGTCTCTCACTGTCTAGATTTTGATTTCAGACTTGTCAAATTTTCCCCTCCTGAGCAGTACACGTTTCTGACAGTAGAGGGCACTTTGAATTTAGACAAAGCCGAAGAAATCCCTGAATCTTCATTCAGAGAGCTTTTGTTTGACTATAAAGAAATAAAATGCAATTTCAGTGTACATTTTAAATGACACTTTTTTTTTATAATACGTGGTGCAAAAGTTTGTTTTTATTATGTGAAATCTGTTTCTCATTTTGTATTATTTTATAAAAATACTGAAATAGAAATATCATGCAATATCACTGTGTCCAGAAAAGATCAGTGATACGATAATATAACAAACAAATCAGGATCAATCTATGAATGAAGAAATCATTGATTTTTCTCTACTTAAAAGAGCCAATGGAGAACAAACCCCCAAGTACAGATTAAGTAGCACATCAAAAAATACATCAAAATCCGAAAACCACACTATAAAAATATAAAATGTTCAAATGAAATCAGAGTCATAAAAATTCTATTTAACTCAGCTCCCCACAGAAATAGTAACGCTTCATCTTTCTTTCTCTCTTTAAAGCTACTTAAGGAATATTCTTAATGGAATGCTAGTTTTCATGTAATCTCACATATCATTTTGAAAAACGTTCCCTCAATTCCACATAGAGAAATAGTATTCTGATAGCCATTTCTCTTAGTTGTCTTTAAGAAAATTCTTTTCAGGTATTTGTAAAATGCTATGTCATGTTCTTGAAATTTATGTAAAATAAGTTATCTAAATGTAGTATAATTGTTTTTGTAATACAAATGGATATTTTGATCACATTCATTTATGTGACAAATGTGAGCTTACTTGTAATTATTCCACTCCATTTCAAATAACAACAAAAAAATGTAATGCATTTTAAAATTTCAAAATAGGTAATTATATACTTTTATATACTTTTGTCTCCACATCAAATAATTATATCTTCTAATTTAAGGCGCTAAGTTCTTTCACTCAAAAAAAAAAAAAAAAAAAGTCCTTTCTCCATTTAGTTGAAACCACTTACCATAAGTATATAAGTTGAAATTTGAAGTTTGGCTTATTTGTTCTTTGCAAAAGAAAATGCACCTAACCTCAGGCTAATTGTGAGTCTGGTACTTTCCAGACTATGGAGAAATCCCCAGTTTTGCCCATAAGAGGCTTCTATTTAAAAACACAAAATAAATTTCTTTAATTCTCTATCACATGAACAGTGTGCCTGAAGTCTTCAATGGGTAACTTCCCAAGTGTATAAAGAAACACGTTATTACGTGGCAGAATTAAAGTTCATGTATGTGAAATACTTTAAACTTTTAGGCAGCATATAATGATCCTATGGGTACGCTTCATGAAGACAAACAGATTGGCTAAAAATGCCCCAAAAATGTACAATTAGTTTTGCCCGAGTGTTTAATAGAAGGCAGAAATCCATCCTCAAAACGGTTTATTGATTTTTTGGTTTAGTTTATCTAAATAAGGAAAATGAACTGGCATGCTTCCACTCACCCAGACTTCCAAAAATGAGAAAAAATAATATAAAGATGTGTCTCACATATAACCTTGCCCTGTGTCATTTTCATAAATGCAAAGCAAATAAACAGCAATTGTCACTACTCTAAACGCACCGGGACGCTCCGTGGTATTTATCCCCACTCCTTCCCTCGTTTATTACCGCCGGTAAACTATGTATCTGCCACCAACACTGTCTGAATAGATTTGAAACAAACAGTAAGTGTAACAGGCTCAAATGGACAGTGCCTATTATCTCTTCCTTTTTCTCTCCTGCCCTTTTATGGCCTATAACTTCATTCAATCTGTAGCTACATTTATGTTCCTTTTACAACAAAAAGGGTCAGAATGCTGTCTCTGATAATACTGAAATTGCCTAATTTGTTCCTCTTCGTTCAACGCCTTGGAGCTGGGCACCCTCGCAAGTTGTGCTGGGGGTCTCCCCATCAACTTTGAAAATTAAGATCCTGTTTCGTCCCTGGCAGCCTCACCAATGAAATGCCCCAGGGGGTGCGGAGCCTGCGGGGAGCCGGCTGCGGGAGAGGCCCGGGTCCCACCGGCTCAGCGAAGTCCCTCGTGAGACCGCAGGGACACCCACCAGAAGAAACCGGGTGTCAGTCTCGGGCATCGCGGAGAAGAAAAACCGGCCTCGCCAGTGCCCAGAGCAAGGGAGGGAGCAGCCGGTCAGCTGACGCAGTGAAGGAATGAGAGGAATGTGCTTGCTCAGAAGATGGGAGCGATAGGGACCCCCCACCCCGAGCCCCTGTGCGGGCGGCGCGGGCGCGAAGCCGGGCCTCCCCACAGCTGTTGCCACTCGGGCTGTCGCCGCGCCGCCGGGACGGCGATGGCCGGTGCGGGGCCGGCCGCGGCAGCTGCTGCTGCCTTGACTGTTGCCCCTGACCCTTCTGCCGTTTCCTCCTTGATTTCAGCATCAGCGTCCCCACCGCCCCCCACCCCCGCCACCTTTTTTTTTTTTTTTTTTTTCTGTTTTTCTCCTGGCAATACCTCTTGTAAAAAGCAGAAAATAGCCTCCACATTTGCCAGAGAGCAAGGGCGCAGGGAAAGGAGGGTGGGGTGGGGTGGTTAAGGCTTCTAACAAAGCTTGGTTCCTGGGGCCCCTCCTGTCTTTTCTCCCCGCTCTGGTTAGCATTTTCCTTCCTGCTGCAGCAATGCTTTGTCAGCCCTGGGCCGGGAACGAACTCCCTGCATAGTCTCCTCCTCCTCTCTGACTTTCAAGGATGCTTCACCCCTCACCCCTCCAACAAGGAGAAAAATACCAAAGGTATAAAAGGGAAGTAAATTCTCCAAGAGAACTTCGTCTTTTGCAATCCCAGTTTTCCTGGGATTCATTCAAGAGAACACGGATCCTTTCAAGTCTTGGGACAATAAAATAAAATTCAAATGGATGAATATGGCAGGTTGGGGAGCAATTAACTGCTAATTTGGAAGAGCACTTCTTGAGGATTTTCCTGACCTGCCCATTCATGTTACTTCCCTTTCTAAGATCCTCTTCCCCTTTCAAGGCTAAAAGCTGGGTATGATTCAGCTCATAAAAATATGTCACAGCAATTGGAATTTACCCTTTGACCTCCTACTCCCTCACCACCACCTCGCCCACACATACACACACACACACACACACACACACACACACACACACAAGCTGCAATTCACTAGCTAGCTGTTTTCACTAAACAGATGGCTGTGTCGCTGGTGAAAACTGCCTTTTTGGACAAGATAAAACTTCTGAGAGCCTATGATAGGACCTATTTGCTAAAGGAGCTCAAAGCCACATTTCCTGCGCTGCATATGTGAATTCCGAGGTAGTTTGGGAATAGAGAGGTAGATAGATATAAATAGATTGTATGTGCATAGGCACAAAAGGAAAACTGTAGGTAAACAGCAGTCTTTCTTTTAACATCATTCTTTACGAAATTTGCTTTTTTAAGGCCGTGGTGGATGATCATATCCAGCATTTAACATTAGGAAGCATAATTCTTTCAGGGATTCTAGTGACTAGATTTAAAACATGCAGGCAAGGGACAGAAAGCCGAGTCTAAAGCATATGAGGAGAGTTTTTCAGTTTTTCTAAAAACCTGTTCACCTTTCCAAATAATTTTTCCTTGCCTTTGTGCAGTGAAAGCCCCATTACCAGCCATGAAAAAAATAGTGCTAAGTGTTTTGTACAATTTCTTTTTGTGTGTGTGAAGCTCGAAAAGCCAAGAAAATGGGCAAAATACTGAATCAGGCCACCAGGGCCAGTTCAAATGCACAGAGAGACATTTTTACTGCATTATTTGAACTATTACTAAATCAAATGCTTCTTTCCTTGGAGCCTGGCTAAGTACTAATTTTCCAAAACATGAATACGACTTCTGGTGAAAAGTTAGAAATAATTTAAATGCATGACTACACCAGTGTACCCTCTCAAATCGACAATGTTCCTTCCACCCTATGCTGCACACTGAGAACGACGCAGACTCTCAAATCGCATTTGGAGAGCTGAAGGTGTCCAGGAAGCTTTGAATCCAGAGATTTGAGGACAATACTAGACAAGTCCAAATACTGTTTTCTCCACGAACACAGGGGCTAGAAATGATAAATGGAAACCATCTCTGGCAATTCATCACCAGATGCCTAAGTAATGACTAACTGACAAGTTAAAAAAGAAATTGCCAGGCAGGAATTAAGTAGTTTTTAACATTGATATGATTGTACTCTTCTTTTTGAGACAGTTACTACTCTGCTGTATGTTTGTACAACAGGCTGCAAACACTGGCATGGGTGATGGGTAAGCTTAAAACACAGAACTTAAAGTAAGAATAACCACCATTAAAAATTACAGGGGTGCCTGGGTGACTCAGTCGGTTAAGCGGCCGACTTCGGCTCAGGTCATGATCTCATGGTCCGTGAGTTCGAGCCATGCGTCGAGCTCTGTGCTGACAGCTCAGAGCCTGGAGCCTGTTTCAGATTCTGTGTCTCCCTCTCTCTGACCCTCCCCCGTTCATGCTCTGTCGCTCTCTGTCTCAAAAATAAATAAACGTTAAAAAAAAATTACAAAAGGTCTTCTCTAAGTAACATTTCCCCCAAATCTGGAGAAAAACTTCAAATTTATCTCCATTTGCTAATGATATCTCTGCTTGGCACAGCATAGAAGATGATAATTTAACAGCATTCCGTCTTTAGGTAACAACAATTTTTTCTCTATTGTTTCTACAAGACGATCAAAGTTTGGGGGCTTTCCCCGCATTTTTAAATGCTCTTAAAAACCCCAAAGATAAATCTGCACATATACTTGGATACTCTTTATCATTGTTGCTAACTTAGTGGCGGTCTGCCATTTTTATTGAACCTTGGTCACCAGCTGCTGATTAGTATTTTTCATGGAATTCGTTGTACTTTCAACAAACTATTCCTTCAAAATCTGCCATATGCCTGTCATTCATCCTTAAAACACAGAGTGTCATGTACCTTTGTGGGAGCTTTGACCCTGAAAGTTGTCTCATATACGCAATTTCTAGCAATATTTGAACTCAACGCAGATTTATTAATGACCTTCAGCAAATTCAAGCAGAAATGGGTATTTTGAAGGCGTGTTCTACAATTCGTCTTATGCAACAACTAAAGTTCATTTTGAAAAATTGAGCCGGTATTCATTTTCTGCTCTTTTTACCTGGTATTAAAAGGTCCCTATGGGGTTTCACATAATGAACATCACACAGGGGGAAAAATTGTTGTTTCTTTTGGCATTTCTCATCTTAAGGTGGTAGAAAAATACGCATCTGCTTTTCCCGTGGAGAGGGAGATAATATGATAACCTTCTGATTATATACATAAGCAGAAACTGATCAGCTTCTCTTGTGGTTCGTTTTTAAGGGCAAGTTCCAGTTGGATTGTGCTAATGCACATATTCATGAATCTCTCCAAACAGGATTCACTGCTCTCCAGGGAACCCTTGAAGTATGCATCATTGTTTCAATGAAGTATCTTCATTATAAAACATAGGGACTATAAAAGGTGAATACCATTTGCTCCAGCTTAATATAATCTCTGGTCTGACTTTCTTCCACTGTGATTTTTCTTTCTTCCTTTCTTTCTTTCTTTTTCTTTCTTTCTTTCTTTCTTTCTTTCTTTCTTTCTTTCTCAAACAGAAAAAAAATGACAAAGAATCAAATTAGATATTACACAAAATGGGAGAAAACTGCCGTTGCTTTCAAAGTCGAACTTGATCTCTTTTGCAATGTTACATGGGTAGGAGTAGGAAACTTCACCCCGAAATCCAAAAGTCTTTATATTTGTACAAACGTTTTATTTGATAAAATGCAGCTTGTGGAAATTCTTGGTCTCTGGGTATGCATAAGTTTCTTGCATTGAAAAAGCAAGGCCAAAGGTGAAAGGTATAAAAAATTAGTAGGTAAACACCAATGTTTCAGGCAAAGAAGAGAGGCACTATCATCAGAATAATGTGATGAAAACAGGCACACAACTTCTTCATCTCATTGGCATTACTACAAAGGGAAAAGTATCCTGAATGGACCAGTCTTTTATTTATATTTACACCAAGTACATCTCCTAACATTCCCCTTTCTTCTCTTTAGAGTTCTTTCAGAGAACCTGAGATTTTAGGGAGTTCTACTAATGTGCATGTTACAAAGAGGCCTTTATCAGAGAGGGCATGAATGGAGTTCTGAGTGTGGCTACAAAAGACTTACACTGCTCTCGGGTATAATGGGGTGCTTCATAGGGAAGGAACGCTGTCTTTGGGGTATGAAGGACATTTTAATACAACATCTATTGCCAGGGAACAAAGGAGTTATGTTGCGCACAAATTAGAGTATTCACATCCAGATATATTAGTGGTGGAGTTTAGAGAACTTGGAATTCAGTGTAAAACGATCTTGTTATCCAACACAGCAGACTGTGGAATGTGGCATTCCTTGGATGTAAGTTGTATAGTCTTCAGAATAGATTGTACAAGTCGCAAATAACCGACACTCTGTGACTCTATAGCAATTAGCTCCCAAAGATAGTAATTCTTAGTGGCACTAAAAATAAGATGAAACATTTATAATTAAGCGGGAAATGACAAATGCAATTCAAGATGCTATATAATCCAGTTGTCTTAAGTCTTTCAGTGAAAATTAATTGAGGATAATATTTTTTAAGAGGCGTAAGGGGCATAGCACATACAACATGGAACCCATGATTTATTGTTACAGTCTAAGTCACTCTTTCAGATGGGTAGTGAAATCTCAAATTTCCACTGTGTGATATGCCATGATGTAGGGGAGGGGAACAGGAACTGAGCAGACTCAAGAACTCAGCACCATGCTATGGGAGCTTTTTGTCTAGTGAACAGGCCAACAGACAAACTATAGTAATATGGTCCGTCCTCACCATTGAAATTAGTTGCTATGTTGCTAATTCTACCAGACAGCTGCCAACATTTGAGACTGTTAACCATACACTCTTCTTCTCTGGGCTTTTTCACATTTAACCTTCATCAATTTGCCCCAACCCTTCTAGCCACTCTTTTTTATCCTATTTCTTGGACTGCTTTGCTTCAGCCCACTCCTTTAATGGAGGTGTTCATCTTAGTTCTGTTCTCAACTCTTTGTTCTTTTCATTCTAAACCTCCTTCTTGGATAATCTCAACTATGTTCATAACTTTAATCATCTATATAATGATGAGCCTGACTCTCCACAAGCCTTGATGTTTCCTCTGGGCCTATCCTCTTGGAATCCACTCTTTCCTGAAAACCACCTGGATCCCCCACAAGAACCCTAAATAAAGTGTGTCCAAAGATAAATTCATATTATCCTCCCATAACTTCCACATTCAACCTATTCTCTGTCTCCTGTGATTCTTTATCTTAGAATAGTATCACCATCTCTTGCTTATATCAGAAAGGTAAGAATCATTCTTCTCTTCTGTGCTTTGATTCCAATCAGTGACTTATTCCTATCCTAACTCTACAGATGTATTTCTGTCTCCATCCCCACTCTCTTGGTCAAGCCACCATAGTCTATCATTAGGATAGACTAAGGATAATTGCAACAGACTTCTATCTGGTCTCCTTGCCTCCAGTCATATTATCATCTAATGCTTCCTCCCCAGGATTCTTTCTAAGATACACATCTGACTATGACAAAGGTGTAGTTGGTTTATGTAGGGTGAAAGAGAAGATACATAATATTTTTCATAGCATGATATTGTGAATATTCATCCAATCCATTAGCAAATCATATTGGTTCTATCATTAAAATATGATCGAAATCAGATTCTCTGCATGAAATACTGCATTATTCCTTAATTATTCTCCCTGTATCAATCCTTAGTGTCCTCAAGTCTATTTTTAAGAGAATAGTCACAGTCTTACTGTTCATCTCTGCCAGATTGCATTGTGTTTGTACACAAAAGTCTCTATTGCCTTCCCATTTTATTCAAAGGAAAGTAAAATTCTGAATGGCCTCCAAGGACCTACCTAACTAAATGCCCTAGGGCAACCTATCTGATTTCACCCTCCAGCCCCCCCCCCCCCCCCACCCCCCTGCCCCCCCCCCCGCCCCCCCCGCCCACACAATCTTCATCAGAGACTCAATACTTAGCCACACAGACCAAGAGAATCAAATGGACTAATACCAAGGGAATCTTAGGACCACATCCCAGCTCTATAATTATCAGTATGGAGACTATGAGGATATTATTTGAGCATCAGTTTCCTCATCTTTAAGACTAGGATAAAATGCCCACTTCAAAGGGCTTTTGTCAAGAAACTAGATATGTAACAAGAAATATGTCTGCCATGTAAAAAATGCTGTACAATTTTATTCTTTTCCCCAACTAATCACTCTCAAAACCAATTCAAGGAGGGTCTCTTTTGAAGTAATACACAATTATTTTTTCCTCATATTTATTAATTTATAAACCTCATGGTTCATATAATGTCCTATATAAAGATGAGATTTCAAAAGGAATCTTTGTTGCTTGTGTTGATTTATCATCAGAAAATTCACTGAATTGCCTTCATTTATCATTATAATTTGAAAATATAAGAATCCTATTATCACCTATAGTCCTATTATAGTTATTTTTAATTTTCCTAAAATATTTTAATATAAGAAAAAAATGCTGACATAGCACATTGAATTAATTTGAATTATATTGGACTTTTGTTAATAGATTGCTAAAATATATTCATTATGCTCGTGAAGAACTCGGTGATTTAGGTTATAGACTTCATGACAATGTCATGAGTTTCATTTGACACATTTGAAGAGAAAGCAGATAAGTCTGTGTTTAAATCTTTTTTTTTTTTAACGTTTTTATTTATTTTTGAGACAGAGAGAGACAGAGCATGAACAGGGGAGGGTCAGAGAGAGGGAAACACAGAATCTGAAACAGGCTCCAGGCTCTGAGCCGTCAGCACAGAGCCCGACGCGGGGCTCGAACTCACGGACCATGATATCATGACCTGAGCCGAAGTTGGCCGCTTAACCGACTGAGCCACCCAGGTGCCCCTAGTCTGTGTTTAAATCTTGACACCAGTCTTTAATAGCTCTTTGACCTCAAGAACATTATCTAACTGCTGTGATTCCCAACTTCCTATCCCATAAAATGGAATAAATAATGAATAAATAGAACCCACTTCATAGCAGAGTTTTGAGAATTAAAGAAGATATAGAAGTAAGACAGCTCTGTAATGGTAACAGTAGGAAAGGTAAGGGTGATTAATAATCATAGTGGTTGTTGTAAAATTAGTCTCTTTAAAATAAGACGAGGATGCTTGAAAAGAATGTTGAATGATCTTGAAAACTCTTTATTAGGATTACTCACTCCATTCTCTTAAGAGAAAAACAAGATTTCCTTACCCTCTGATTTCTATAATTTTTTGAACAGGAAAAAGTGGTAAGAATATGCTGCCACAGATTTTACAAAAACAGGGAAAGATTTAGAACGTTCTTACCATAGAGTGTAAAGCTGTGAAATGTTGTATTTATTTGGTAAATACTAAAGAAAAATGATAGATAAATCAAAGTATAAAAACCTGTGTTGTAAGCAGCAATAGTTTCTCCCAGGAGACAGAAAGAGTATAAAACAGGGAAAATAAATATTAAATTAAGCCTCAGCTGAGATAAGTATGGAAAAAGCCTAATCAAAGAAGTTACACTTTCTCTGCTTGATTTTTTTTGTGTGTATAGGCACTTCTCCATATTCTAACTTTTTAGTTCAGAAGGATAATTATAACATAGAAAAATATTTTCCTAGCATAAGTGACCATCAGAAAATAAACACAATCTTGAGAAAAGCGGCAAGGTGGTCAGAATAATGCATAGAGTAGGAGGTTGGCACACATTTTTCATTCAATCTTCAAAGCTAAGGACATTGCTAGGCAAAAAGGCATTTCATATCTCTTAAAGAGGATATGTCATCCTTAATGTGGTAAACAATTGGGCTATACTGCAATAATGTACTCTGTATTTACTTAAATTTCACCAAATGTATTACAATATTTCCACGATATCACACAGTTCTTGCATGTGAATCAAGCATGAAATATATTTTTGATAGTCAGGAAATCAGCATGAATGAGATAGTCATTTTTAAAAATTAAAGGACAACACTCAGGCCTCTTCAACCAGATTCTTCTGAAGCTGAGATACATTGTCATATGAAGGAAGCAGCCATAAGAGACTAAATTTAAAAGACATAGGGTCCATTCTCAGCTCTGACACTCACTAGTTGTGTGCACCACACACACACACACACACACACACACCCACACATAACTTCAGTCACTGAATACTTTACATGCCCTGGTGTCCAATGGGGCAAAAGACAGAGGAAAGGATAAATGTTATATTGTCCCTGACCTCCATACAATGGGAGACATACACAAAGGTAAATATGTCCCTTATTTATTTTACACAAATTTATTAAAAGCCTCTTCTATGACAGGCACTATTCAAAGCAATGAAGAGAAAATACTGAATGAAATAGTCCAATAAGTAAATAAAAGAATAAAATAAAAACCTGACCTCATTGAGTTTATTTCTTAGGGACAGAAAGACAAAAACCAACATGTATATGTGTGGTATATGGTATGTTATATATTTATAAGTTCTAAGGAGAATATAATGCAGGGAAGGAGAATGGAGACTCAACTTCCAAATATGTTAATCTCACTGAGAAGATGACACTCCAGCAAAGACCTGAAGAAGGTGAGAACAAAGTCAGGCAGGTATTTGGCCAAAGAGAATTCCAGGAAAAGGCAGTTAACAACAAAGGCTTTGGGCAGAAGCATGGGTGATGTGAGTGTGAAGCAGCAGAAGGGTCTTGTAACCAGAGAAGAGTGGGCAAGGGGGTAAGACTGCAGACATAGAAGAGGGGCCAGATTGCTTGGGGCCTTGGGGACAAGTTTGTGAGCAGCTTTCCCTTAGTATCACAGGGACATGCTGTGTTGAGGATAGAGTGTAGCGGGGAGAAGGGCAAAAGAGGGACACCCATAAGGCATTTTTGCAATGACCCATGAGGGATGATAACAGCTCGAAGCAATGGGAAGTTATGTGATTCTGGGTAGACTTTAAGCTAATGTAGCAGCTGCCTACAAGTCGAGAGAAGAGGCCTCAGATTGAAATCCACTTTGCTGGTACCTTAATCTTGGATTTCCCATCCTCCAGAACTGTGAGTCACGTATTTCTGTTGTTTAAGTCACCCAGTCTATGGTATGTTACGACAGCTTGAGCAGACTTACGTATATGGTATATCTTTCTTGACCCCTTTACTTTTTTAATGACTTTTTAATTTTATGTTTCAAATTAAATTATATTTAACATACAGTGTTATATTAGTTTCAGATGGACATTATAATAGTTCAACAATTTTACACATTACTCAGTGCTCATCACCAAAAGCGTAGTCACCATCTGCCTTCAAACATTATTATGATAGTATTGACCATATTCCCTATGCTGTGCTTTTCATGTTCCATGACTAGAATAGTCAGGGAATTCTAATGATGGGACTTGAGTAACCTGTGGAGAGATTCAGTGGAGGGAGAGGAATATAAAACACTAATCACAAAGGAAGATGTTTGGCATTGGGCTAGAAATGGTAATGAATTTACAGGGTTATGGTGGAATATGAGGATGGATAAATAAAGAGCACAATTAACTTTTCATAATATATAGAACTTAGATTTTTTTTCCAAGAAGGAATAAAGCCTATTAACGGTTTCTAATACAGCGTTAGAAGGTGGAAGACAGAGGAGTATCCCTCAAACTGAGAAGGCACTTTAAGACTGGAAGATGAAGCAGGCCAGTCCATGTAGCTTACACAGAGTTTGTTTCTGGTAACATACTGACAGGGAGCTTCCAGTGGAGGGCAATCCACAGCAGCTACATAGTTATTCTCCACAAAATCCAGACCTTAGTCCACAGATTTTATAGAACGATGGGACACACAGAATGGCACTGTAGTGACATCAAGGGGTTTGTACACACCTCAAAGGGCTTGCATGCACCTAATTGACAGCAAATATTCAATTAGATCCTGTGGCACCACCTGCATGTCAGGAAGGGGAAGACTATGTTATCTCTAACAGATTCATGGGAGGCCAAGATAAGCTGCTCCCCCCATCCTAGCCCTGGGGGGCATTTCTAAGATAGGTATAATAATCGACAAGGGGTCTGGAACACATAGCCCCAAGAGAGATCACTGAGCGAATATGAACAAGATGGAGGGCCAAAGATGGAGTCAGTATTGTCAACACTCCTACATATGGGCACAATAAAAGATTGATGTTTCAAAGAATATGAGTGTGATATCAATCAGTAGGATGGTTGAGAATTATTTAGTGTGAAAATGGGGAAAAAAATTTAGGAGACTACTTTGATGATCCAGAAATGAAGTGATGGAAGTCTGGAATCTTAAAGTTTGGATGCAAGAAATAGAATGAGGAAAATAAAGCTGAATTATTATAATAATTTAATAACTTAATCAAATGCATTATTTTTGTTGAAGTATAACATACAGTGTTACATTAGTTTCAGGTGCACAATATACTGATTCAACAATTCTAAACATTCCTCAATGCTCATCACAATGAATGTACACTTAATCCCCTCTATTTCACTCATTCCCCCACCCACCTCACCTTTGGCAGGCCATCAGTTTGTTCTTAATATTCAAGAGTCTGGGTTTTTGTGGGAGTTTTTTTTTTTTTTTTTTGTCTATCGTTTTTTTTTCTTTTTTCTTTTTTGTTTCTTAAATTACATAGCTGAGTGAAATCATATGGTATTTCTTTGTCTGACTTATTTCACTTAGCATTATACCCTCTAAACTCATCCATGCTGTTGCAAATGTCAAGATCTCATTCTTTTTATAACTGAGTAATATTCCATTGAATATATATACCACATCCTCTTTAACCATTCACCAATCAATAGACATTTGGGTTCTTTCCATGTCTTGCTATTGTAAATAAAGCTGCAGTAAACATAGGGATGCATACAGCCCCACGTTGGGCTCTGTGCTGACAGAGACTGCTTGGGATTCTCTCTTTATCCCAGTCTCTTCCCCTCCCCCCCAAAAATAAATAAATAAACATTAAAAAATAAAGTGATTATTGATATTGTTGGATTAATGTCTACCATGTTTGTCACTGTTTTCTAATCATTGCCCTTGCTCTTCATTTTTATTTTTGTTTTCTGTCTTCTCTCTCTCTCTCTTTTTGCCTTTCTTGGTTTTAATTGACCATCTTATATGATTGAATTTTCTTTCCTTTCTTTCTTAGCATATTGCTTATACACTTACGTTTTCTTTTTTTTAGTGATTGCCCTAGACTTTGCAATATACCTTACAACTAACCCAAGTTCACTTTCAAACAACACTACACCACTTCACAAATAGTGTATTTTACAATAACAAAACAATCTAATTCCTATACTGTCTCTTGCATTATCACTGCCATTCATTTTACCTATACACAAGCATACATAAGTGTGTGTATGCATGTGTTTACTAAACTGATATATTATTGCATTATCATTTTGAAAAAAATTATCTTAGGTCAATTGAGAATCAGAAAAATAAGTTTTTATTTTACTTTCACTTTTTCTCTTTGATGCTCTTCCTTTCTTTACATAGATCCAAGTTTCTGACCTATATCATTTTCCTTCTCTCTGAAGAACTTCTTTTTAATATTTCTTGTAAAGCAGGTCTACTACAAAAAATTCCCCCAATTTTTGTTTGTCTGGGGAAGACTTTATTTTATTTTATTCTTTTGTGTTTGAGGAATAATTTCAAAAGGTACAGAATTCCAAGTTGTGGGTTTTTTTTTTCTCCCTTAACATCTTAACCATTTTACTTCATTCTCTTCTTGCTTGCATGGCTTCTGAGGAAAAGTCAGATATATAATTTTCATCTCTGTCTTCTTTCGGTTCTTTCTCTTTCTTTCTTTCTTTTTTTCTTTCTTTCCTTCTTTTCTTTCTTTCTTTTTAGAGAAAGAGAGCACAAGTGAGAGAGAGGGACAGAAGAGAGAGAGAGAGACAATCTCATGCAGGCTCCACACCCAGCATGGAGCTTGATGTGGGGCTTGATCTCACAACCCTGACATCATGACCTGAGCCAAAATCAAGAGTCAGATGCTTATCTAACTGAGCCACCCTGGCGCCCTTCTGGCTTCTTTTAAGATTTTATCTGTGATTTTTCTGAAGGTTGAACATTATATGCCTATATGTAGGATTGTCTTTTTTTTCTTTTTGTTTCTTTTTCATCTATCCTGCTTGGTATTCTCTGAGATTCCTGGATCTGTGGTTTTGTGTCTCACACTGATTGGGGGAAATTATTACTCATTATTGCTTCATATGTTGCTTCTGTTCCTTTCTCCCTTTCTTCTGCTTCTGGTATTCCTTTTACATGTATGTTTTTCATCTTTGGTAATTATCTCACAGACCTTGATATTGATATTCTGTTCTGTTTTTCCAGTTTTTCTTCCCTTTGGTTTTTCATTTTGGAAGTTTGCATTGATGTGTCCTCCAGCTCAGAGATTCTTTCCTCATGTGTCCAGTCTACTAATGAGTCTATCAAAGGCATTCTTCATTTCTATTACAGTGTTTTTAATCTCTAGCATTTCCTTTTGATTCTTTCCTAGAATATTCATCTATCTGCTCACATTGCCCATCTGTTCTTGCATGTGTCTGCTTTATCCAATAGAGCCCGTAGCATATTAATCATAGTTGTCTTAAATTCCCAGTTCGACAATTCCAACATCCCTGCTATATCTGAGTCTGATTCTGATTCTTGTTCTGTCTCTTCAAACTGTGTCTTTTGCCCTTTATTATGTCTTGCAGTTTTCACTAATGGCTGCACATGATGTATTGAGTGAAAGATACTGAGGTGATGGGCCTTTAGAAATGTGGTGAGGTGTTTAATGCAGGGGAAACATTCTGCAATTTTATAATTAAGTCTCCATTGTGTGTGTGTGTGTGTGTGTGAACCTGTACCTCTTGAATGTAAACTTTGTAAGTGCTTCCTAGTTTTTTTTTTTAATGTTTTTTTTATTTTTAAGACAGAGAGAGACAGAGCATGAGTGGGGATGAGGCAGAGAGAGAGGGAGACACAGAATCTGAAGCAGACTCCAGGCTCTGAGCTGTCAGCACAGAGCCCAACGTGGGGCACGAACTCACAAACTGTGAGATCATGACCTGGGCCAAAGTCAGACACTCAACCGACTGAGCCACCCAGGCGCCACAGTGCTTCCCAGTTTTTTATCACCTTAGATGGGATAGGATGGCTAGAGTGGGCTGAGTTGGGTATTTTTTTCCTCCCATGTGGAAGGCTAGAGAGAGTTGGAATTGAATATTTACTTCTTTCACATAGATGGCTAGAGACACTTGAGGTTGGGTATCTCTCTCCCCCTAAGTCGGTTAGGCTTTGATAAAATCACAAGAGTTTAGGCTCTGGTGAAAAGTTTCAAGAGAAATTTGAAGGCAGGCTTTGCTAAGAACAGAATATTTCAGTATGGTCCCTTTTCCTCTCCTCCTGCTGGAAGACTAGAGAATTTCTCTTCAAAATTCAGCGTGAGAAACTGGTCAAGTTTATGCTGGTAAAACTTGCAAAAATATTGGGACCCCTTCTAGAACTGGGCCCCCTTGGGTTTTTAACTCTCAAACTT
The DNA here is from genome assembly GCF_023721935.1 of Panthera uncia. Classification (NCBI taxonomy): domain Eukaryota; kingdom Metazoa; phylum Chordata; class Mammalia; order Carnivora; family Felidae; genus Panthera; species Panthera uncia. The sequence continues at coordinate 68,160,957 of NW_026057584.1, read as the reverse complement.
ACTAAGTCTCTGGCTCTTCCCCAAAGGCAGTACAGCTTTGCTTACCCAGCACTGTTTCCCATAGCAGTTTCTTCTAGTGGGTAGGTTGTGACTCTTTGTACTCATTTGTTTCTCCAAATTTTAGGGGAAGTTGTTTTCTGATGGATCAAAAAAGAGTTGTTGGTTTAAGAGTTTTTTGTTTTTCCACTGTCATTAAGACAGAGTGAGTACTTCCAAACTCCTTACAGCCAGAACCAAAACAGAAGTCAAAAGTGTCTTTAAAAAATGCTTATTGATTTATTTTGAAAGACAGAGAGAGAGAAAGAGAGAGAGCAGAGGTGGGGCATAGATAGAAGGAGAGAGAGAATCCCAAGTAGGCTCCATGATGCCAACAGAGAGCCCAACTCTGTGAGAACATGACCTGAGCTGAAATCAAGAATTTGGACGCTTAACTGACTGAGCCACCGAGGTGCCCTAAAAGTGTTTTTTTTTTTTTTTAATTTCTAGACACTGTTGTTCAATTACTCTTCAAAAAGATGGATGTAGATAAAAATATGCTATTGAGCTTTATTTTATTTTTTTAATGTTTATTTATTTTTTTTTTGAGAGAGCACCAGCAGAGGAGAGGCAGAGAGAGAGAGAGAGAGAGAGAGAGAATCTCAAGCAGGATCCATGCTGTCCATGAGGAGCCCAATGCAGGGCTCAATCTCATGAACTGTGAGATCATGACCTGAGTTGAAATCAAGAGCCAGATGTTCAACTGACTCAGCCACCCAGGTGCCCCAAGCTTTCTTTTATTTTAATTTCATTTAGTTGAAGTCTTAATACTTATTGGGAAATTATTATAGATAATCTAGATTGATGTCTGTAGTTTTAAAATGCCCATCTCAAACGTAAAGTAAACATAGCACCACGGCATCATATTTCTTTACAATTGGTTAGGCTTTTTAGTTGCAAACAACAGAATCTTTCCCTGGTTAACTTAAATGGAAAAGAAATTTAGTGGAAGGGTACCAGTTAGCATAAATAATCTAGAACACAAGGCCTGGCAAGAATGCAAAGGAGGAAAGACACAGCAAAATCCCCTCTCACTCTATTTAAGATGTCACCTAAGGACACCTAAGAACCCCAGGGTGATCATACTGCTAAGTCCTCAACTACAACAGTTTTTCTATAAAAATAATCTCAAAAGGACTTAATACCTTTGTCTCATGCCCTCCAGACTCAAGCTCTAAGGTAGAAGCACCTGACTAGAAGACATACACAGGTCACCTGACTTCCTCTCTAGGGGTGTGTAGGAGTGAATTATTTGCCAATACTATGAATAAAATGAATGCATTTGCCATTGGAAGGCACTGTGTGACTTTTATAGCAAATCTACCCCCTGGTTATGCTTAAACTAGTAATAAACATAAAATAAAACTAATAATAAAAATAAAATAAAACTAGTAATTCTTTGAGCCCATACCATCTACTAGTTGGGAAAGGTAGCTCAAAAGCCCTCTGGGTGTCATTAACCATCTACATAAAGATAATCAAATGCTGGTTAACCAAAGATTAAGGAGCATTTGCTAGAATACTCTGCTATAGTTTGGAAAGAGGTCTAAAATCAGAGATTTGGGCACAACTTTAAAGTTGCTTGTCATAAGCTTTTAAAAATTATCTGAACCTGTTCGGTCAGAAAATTGGCCTGTAAATCCCATGAGAATAAATATTTCTTATAAGATATCAGGAATAAATAGGTTTAAATTGGGTTGGAAATTCTGCAAGAACAGCACTTTTGTAGTAGTGCAGTGTTTCTGACTGACGCTTGTCCTAATCCCAGGCCGTACATGCACAGCTTCATGAAATGTAGAGCATCAAATACATTCTCAAGAGTTTGGAACTATGAAAAAAGACAAAAACCAGAAAACTTGACCTGAAAAAAGTTAAAAATTTAAAGACTCCTTTAGTCAAGCCGAATTGTTCAACTCTTATTACAGTGTAACCACTTAGTTCAAAAATCTCAAATAAGTAACTGATCCATATAACCTCGTCACTCCAATTTTCACACGTTCTTTTTGTCTTTGGCCTGTACATCATATCACACTTACATCTCTGTCTCTTTCTGCTGTGGGCTACAAACCGTATTACAGCAGAGTTTCAAAACTGCCAAGCATCATGGGAAAGGTAATATTCACATAAAAGAAAAAGCGTGGGAGCTGATATCTGTTCCCCTGATGTTTACTTTCAAAGATTCTTTGTGTTGCCCTGCTTGGATACCCAGCCACAATGATAGGGCAGCTCCCTGATGTTTGGCTACAGAGTCATTTGGAGAACAAATATCTGAAAGCGAATTTAGGCTGTAAATTAATATGCCACTGCATTAGCAAGGTCTTTCTTGCATTCAATATTTTTAACGGATTAAAATGAAAAACAATTTCCAAGAGAGTAAGAATTAGAAACTCCCATTGTTAATTAAGTGTATTTAATTATAGGATGGTGATTGTTTCCAGTAGAAGAAAAATTTTTAAAAAATGTTTGAACATTGGAGGAGTATGAATTGGGAATATTCTAACAAAAGGAGAAAGTAGAGATTAATGAATCCAAGAAAAGCTACATTGCAAAAAGGAGAGAAGTTGCACATTATTTCTTTTATGTAAACTGGTTAGTTAGCTGTTATAGTGCGTGTAAATAAAGTAAATAAGAAGCATTCAGTAATTTGCATTGAGCATCTATTTTGTGCCAGGAGCATATACTATGAGATGATGTCATTCAGACTTTTAAAAATACAGAAACAAAAACAAGACATAGTCCGACCTACCTTCAAGAGTTCACATTTTAGTGTAGGAGGACAGAAACGCAAAAAATGAATCAAACTACACTCAAAGGGATATTACCATCTTTTATATGAGGTATGAGATATTTGTTTAAAGGTGGGCTTATTTAGAATCCTATATTTTAACATTTCCATAATTTTAGCCCAGTGAGTATCATTTTATTTGCGTTTACTTCAGAGCAAAACAAATAATCTCAAACTCTACAAACCTGGGCTCCATGCCATGTGCCTACCGTTTTTTTTGTTTTGTTTTGTTTTTTAACCTAGACACCAAAAGAGAAATTATACTTCTTCTCACATTTCATAAATCTTTTGAGTAATGACTAGATTGTATTTCCATATCTTTAAAGAACAACAGCAGTTCTGCTGGCAATACACAGTTGACTTAGATAAAACCCAGTCCTTGCCTGGGAGACCCCATCAATAAAGAGAAAATGAAAGACACTAGGAAAAGGTGTATGACTCACATTTTGGGAAAGTAGCTGTTGTTAGTTTCAATTTTCTTCAATTAGGATGGATGTTAGTAAGGATGTTAACCCCGTCATTCTGGCTTCAGTCCAACTTGGGTAATTACATTCTGCCTACTTAAATTCTCTTTGGGTCCAAAGAGACCCTTCATTCTCACCTCACACTGTTTTGTGATGTTTCTGCACACAGCTAACTACAGGCCACATTTAACTCTGGAGATGGCCGCATCTCTGGTGAGAACATGATCCTTCTGCATAGTATCAGTATAAATTCATTTTTGCGGTAAAGGTTTTAGAACACGTAATGTAATAAAGAAAAAGAAACCATATGGCATTCTTAACTAAAGATACAAAAAAAATCCAATAGAACGAATTGTCTCTGACAGGGTCTCTGCAGTAATGGGAGATTTTTTTTTTTTTAGCTTGCCCTGGCTGTAAATGTAAGATCATTATCATTAGATCTTTAAAATACCAACAAGCAAAATATGAAGAGATTTAAAGTCACCTTTAAAATCGCCCCAAAAGTTCAGTGTCAATTATCTACAATCAATGTCATTCTCCTTGGCTAGAAATTGGTACCAGAGAATAAATTCTAAGAAGAGGAAAATTTAAAAGTACAATTGATGCTGACAGATTATCAATGGAAGTGCATTTCTAAGTCATGCTCATCTATGCACCAAACCCTTGTTTATTTCTCTGTTCTACCTGCTTTGCACTTTTGCCACATTTTTGTAGGGACATTGGACATTGTTCAAGAGTAACCTTTACTACATATACTTAAAACCTTTTCGGTGAGATTTCACTTGGACATATGCATTAAGCTCCTGTGAACTGGAAAAAAAATTATAAACATTTAAATTTTCCATGGAAACCCCCTTTTCTCTGTAACACTTATGAATAAAAGCCACTGAAAGTTTACATCCTTAAAGACTCAGTTTTTAATGATAATATATGTACATTATACCTATGACATCATACATATAGTATACTTATGTATTATAGCTATGATACAGTTACCCAAATGAAATGAATATCAGTTTTAAGATATACAAAGCCAAAAATTGACAGATTGACAAGAAGAAAAAGACATAAAACACTAAAAGGTAACTGGACGAAGGACAAGTACAGGGAATTTGTAAACGTGAAAGGAATACAGGCAACTTTTAAAAGTAAAAAAGGAGCCATTTTCAATGTGACAGAAATTGAAGTTAAATACCTAGCATACAGAATTCTTTGGCAATTAAGTTGTCAACACAATATTAATGAGGATGTAATGAAGTAAATACTAGTATATTGTTTGTGAGAAAATAAACTGGCACAATACATTTGGCAAGCAATTTGCTAATATTTATCAAGAGTTTTCAAAGCGTCCTGTTCCTAGTAATCTTAAATCTGGCAATCTATTTTAGTAAAATAATCCTTTAAACAGATAAAGCTGTTTATGGTAGCTAAATGCAAGTTTGTAGTCAATACGTGAAGGAATAGTAAATGTCCAACAAGCCCCCAGAGACCTTATATTTATTTGAGCGAGATAAACAATAAATAATAAGCATGATATATAAGTCACTTACATAGTTTGTTAAATGGTGATAAGTGCTAAAAAGAAAAAACAAAAAGAAGGTAGAGTAGGGTAAGGTGGGAATGGGAATATTGGGAAAGGGAAGGCTGCAGTATTAAGCAAAGTAGTCAGGGGAGGCAGCATTTAAAAAGAGATACTGAGCAAAGCTTGAAGCATGTAAGAAAGCCTCACAAACACTCACAGAAAGAATTCCAGGCTAGAGGTAGACATATACAGCAAAGGCCCTAAGTAAGGACTTGTCTGTCATGGTCAAGGAAAGCATAAAGGCCAGTATGATCCAAGCAGAAGGACAAAAGGGAAAGCGGCAGTCCGTGTGGGCAAAGAGGCAAAAGACAGCCAGAGCTTGAAGTCCTATGAGGCACTGTAATGACTTAGACTTTCACTTGGAATGCATGGGGAACCAAACATGAGTTGTGAGTGGAGGAAAGACATGGTCTGACATATTTTATCAGTATTGATCAGCTGCTTTGTTGAGAATAAACTGTTGGCAGCAAGAATAGAAGCAGAGGGGTTTGTTAAACAAACTCTTGTAAAGCAACCCAATGTCCATCCATATATATATATATATATATATATATAATATATATATATATATATACACAATGGAATATTACTCAGCCAAAAAAAAGAATGAGGTCTTGCCATGTGCAACAACATGGATAAACTTAGAGGATATAATGCTAAGTAAAATAGGTCAAAGAAAAACAAATACCATATGATTTCACTCATAGGTGGAATTGAGAAACAAAATAAATGAACAATAACAGAAAAAGACAAGCAAGAAAACAGACTCTTTTTTAACGTTTTTATTTATTTATATTTGAAAGAGAGCACATACGCGCAAGTGGGAGAGGGGCAAAGAGTGAGGTAGACAAGGGGCAAGAGAGAGAAGTCGGCTCCAAGCTATCAGTGCAGAGCCCAATGCAGGGCTTAACCTCGCATAGGGTGAGATCGTGACCTGAGCCAAAATCAAGAGTGGGACACTTAACTAGCTGAGCCACCCAGGCGCCCTCACTCTTAACTATAGAGAGAAAACTAATAGTTACCAGAGTGGAGGTAGATGGAGGGATCATGAAATAGGTGAAGGGGATTAAGAGAACACTTGTCATGGTGAGCACTGAGTCGTGTATAGAATTGTTGAGACACTATATTGTACACCTGAAACTAATATAACACTGTGTATTAATTATACTGGAATTTGAAAAAAATAAATGAAAAAAGGGGCACCTGGGTGGCTCAGTTGGTTGGGCGTCCAACTTCAGCTCAGGTCATGATGTCGCGGTCTGTGAGTTCAAGCCCCACATCCGGCTCTGTGCTGACAGCTCAGAGCCTGGAGCCTGTTTCAGATTCTGTGTCTCCCTCTCTCTGACCTTCCCCCATTCATGCTCTGTCTCTCTCTGTCTCTAAAATGAATAAACGTTAAAAAAAATTAAATGAAAAAAAAGAAGCTATCATGTTTGTACAGACATAAAATAATACTGTCTTTGACCAGGTTTGGCAGAAGAAGTGATGAGAAGTGATCTGATTATGAAAATATTTTGAATAAAAGATTAGTAGAATTTCTTAACAAATTGGATGTATGGAGTAAAGGAAAGAGTCATGGAAGACTGTAAGGCTTTTGGCCTGAGAAACTGGAAGAGTAGAGCTGAGGTCAATCAAGCTTGAAAAGGCAGAAGGAACAGGTCTGAGGATGAAAGAGATCAGAAATTCCATTTCAGCATGTTGATCTGAGATGTCTATTAGACATGAAAGGCATTGAATAGGTAGTTGGATTTAAGAGTCTTGAGTCCAGGGCAAAAGTCTGGATTAGAGAGACAAATTTGAGAGTCATAAAAAAAATAATAATAATTAATTAATTAATTAATTAAAAAATGGCTTTGTCAGCATATAGGAACAAAGCCATCTCTATCAAAGACCGTCACTTCAAGAATAAAAAAAAAAAAAGTTTTTCTATTGCCTGTGATCTCCTCTGGTGGTTATTATCTTCCATTTTATTTATTTCCACTTAAGCTATATTGTGAAAACATTTACCTAAATTACATAATGGCTCTAAATACAACTTCATTCACCTCCAGGATAGATAAATATAAGACAATCTGTCTAGGGGCACCTGGGTGGCTCAGTTGGTTAAGCCTCTGACTCTTGATTTCAGCCCAGGTCATGATCTCATAGTTCATGGGTTCGAGCCCCACATCAGGCTTCATGCTGACAGTGCAGAGCCTGCTTGGGGTTCTCTCTCTCCCTTTCTTTCTGCCCCTCCCCTAGCCTCCTCTCTCTCTTAAAATAAATAAATAAACTTAAAAAAACCCATCTGTCTAAATTCCATGCCTACATTGTTACTATTCAGATTTGCTACAATGTCACTCATAAGATCTTAGTCAATATTGTTATTAGAAGAAAAACAAATGTACAATTGGCCCTGCCCATTCATAAAGCTTTAAGAAATGAACTATTCTAATTAAGATGTGCTAAAGTCCTATTTCAACCTTGAGGCCTACCTATGATATTAGTTTCAGTATTAAGACTTACTTCTTAGATTTAATGTTCATGGAGGAAACACTGTAGCTGTAGCTGGAGAAGATTAACCCTTCAGAGGTTGCTCTGAATATTCATGGATCATCAGGCCTTCATGGATGGCATGTGGGATGGGGGTGGGGGCTGGCAGCTCTTTTCCTGTTCTCAAACGTTAGCTCCCTTAGGGATGGTGCTTTCACCTCAAACCTATCCCACCTAATAGTCCACTCGATAGCTTTAATAGCTTCTAACATCTGGCAAGGAGATTCTACTCTTATATTGTTGGGGGTGGGCAGGGCAAAGTAACAAGAAAAAAATGAAAGGAGAAATTAAAAAGAACAAATTAAGGACACTAAGATTTTTTTTTTAATATTCACTTACCTTGCAAAATTGCATGTGATCAGTCCCCTCAAAACCAGCTTACTTGCCATCATTGGAATTTCGCCTCTCCTAGTACTCCCAGCTTGTCTCCTTCAGCCACTCTGAAGAAGCCCACAGCCACAATATGATCCTTATTTATGTTCAACTTTGTCCTAAAAGGTATTTAAGATTCTCTGAAGAAACACTAAAAGGCCAATATGAAAAACAAAGCAAGACACAAAACAAACAAAAACACAAAAATAAAATTATCAAGGCAAAAGGGAACCATTCAAATCATAATTTTCCTAATGGCAAGTGTTTCATAAGCCACCAACGGTGTCAGACATTATAAATTCTCCTATTTAATCTCCTATTTAATCTTCACATTCCTATGAGGAATGTATTTTTTAGTTTCTTATTTTCAGATGAAGAAATGAAAAGTTAGAGAATTTCAATTACTTGGCTAGGTTTATGGGGCTAGTAAATCCCAAGAGCTGGGATTCCAATCCCTGGCTGGTTGACTCCAAAACTAATGCTCCTGACCATCTAGAGGACATGTTGCATAAAATATACATGATAAAATTTTGTACAATTAAAAGGAGTGAACTTACGTTTGGACTAATAATCCCAGTGACCAAAGAAAACAGAAAAACAACAATTATAAGATTCATGTGTAGATAAAGAAAATACAACTTTCCCTTAGGAAACACAAAATCTCCACTCCTCCTTACCCTACCCACCACCTACACATATTCATGTATTCATGTAAAGGATATTGAAGATGTAGTGGATTCTATTCTCAACAAGATCCTATAAAAATGTAATATTGGGGGACAAGCCAAGATGGCAGAACAGCATGGAAGATTTTTATGTGTCTCATGTCCATGAAATACAGTCAGACCAACACTAAACCATCCTGGACACCTAGAAAACTGATATGAGGATTAACACAACAATCTGCACAACCTGAACCACAGAATTCAGCAGGTACGCACAGTGGAGAGGTGAACTTGGGGAGAGAGAAGCCATGGAGGGCAGGGAGCCCCTTTTGCGTGCAGAGAGAGGACAGAGATGGGGGGAGGGAGCACACCACCTCCAAAAGCAGCTGGAGTGAAAGTGGAAAAGTGGAAACAGCTGGAGGGACTGAACTAAAAAGGGAGAAAGGAGAAAGGAGAGGGTTTAAATTCCATTAAGACTGTAAACAGGGGGAGCACAGAGTCTGAAACTCCACAGCTCGATACCTGGTGGTGCTCTGGTGGTAAGGCCGAATCCCTAGGAGCAGAGTGGGGTCCAGAAGGTTCTTGGGCCATGCAGGGGAGAAGAAGTTCCACTGCTGGAAGGACATTTGGTAGAGGCTGTGAAGCCACCTGGGCCCAGGAGACCCCAGAAAACAGCCACATTTGCTGGTGCTGGAACAAGGTCTTTGGGAGTGAAGCCTAGTGTCAGATATGTGTTACGATTTTCCATAATCCCTGAGGTGCTGCTGCTACACTGTCTCGTGAACTTTTTTGGGGGCGGGCTGGCACCTGGCCACAGTCTCTGGGCATTGGCAGCAGTATGGACATGCCAGTGTTCCTGGGTGCGGCCAGCACCTGGCCATTGATCAGTGAGACCCTCCACAGAGGAGCGGAGCGGGTCAAAGCCACAGTCCCTCAGAAGTGGGTGGCTGGGGAAGGGAGCCGCATCTAAGCCAAAACTCAGGAGGGAGGTGCTGCCTGGGGCTTGGTCATGGACAGTATGGAAGTGGGGATTGGTTGGAGGCTGAAGACAAAGGATGGGTGCATGATTGCTGATCAGGGAGAAGAGAGTTCCGATACTAGAGACTGGGTAGCTGGGTGACACCATTTTCACCACTCCCGCTCATGCACATAGACACCTACAAGCACCACAACAATCCACCCCAGTAGGCTAGCAATGCCATCTAGTGGAGAATGGAGCCGTTACACTAAGCCCCGCCCAACTGGGCCAACCTTGCTCTTCAAGAACACAAGTCTCACCGTCTGCTTAGTTAATGGACTATAAACCACTTCATATTTTGACTTCCAGGGGAAGAACAAAGTAATTTCAGTCGTATTTCAGTCAGTTAGCTGGTCCATCTATTCAATTTTCTTTCTTCCTTTTTTCCTCTTTTTCATTTCTTTTCTTTTTCTTGAATACAGAAAGAGAAAAAATTCATTTTTATTTTCAATTTTTATTAAAAATATTTTTCTTTAATTTTTCCTACCATATTTTTTACTTTTGTGTAAATGTTTTCAAATGCTATTTTATTTCCATCAATTCATTTCAGTCTACTTCAGTGTATTCATTTTTTCAAATTTTCAAACGATTCCCTTTTGTTTTTTTCACCCCCTTTCTCTAATCTATCAAGCCACATCCAATACCCAGAGCAAAACACACCTAGGATCTAGCATCACTTATTCAATTTATTGTGTTTGTGTTTGTTTTTAATTTTAATATTTTAATATTTTTAAATTTTAATTTTATTAATTTTAATTTTTTATACCACATTAGCTCTTTTTCTCCCTTCAAAATGACAAAATGAAGGAATTCACCCCAAAAGAAAGAGCAGGAAGAAACGACTTCCAGGGGTTAACCAACAGATACAAGCAAGATGTCTGAACCAGAATTTAGAATCACAATAATAAGAATACTAGCTGGAGATGAAATAGATTAGAATCCCTTTATGCGGAGATAAAAGAAGTAAAAGCTAGTCAGGATGAAATAAAAAATGCTATAACTGAGCTGCAATCTCGAATGGATGCTGCAGCAGCAAGGATGGATGAGGCAGAACAGAGAATCAGCGACATAGAGGACAAAACTATGGAGAATAATGAAGCAGGAAAAACAGAGGGAGATTAAAGCAAAAGAGCACGATTTAAGAATTAGAGAAATCAGTGACTCATAAAAAGGAACAACATCAGAATCATAGGGGTCCCAGAAGAGGAAGAGAGAGAAATAGGGGTAGAAGGATTATGTGAGCAAATCATAGCAGAAAACTTTCCTAACCTGGGGAAAGACACAGACATCAAAATCCAGGAAGCACAGAGGATTCCCATTAGATTCGACAAAAACCAATCATCAACAAGGCATATCATACTGAAATTCACAAAATACTCAGGCAAGGAGAGAATCATGAAAGCAGCAAGGGACAAGAAGTCCTTAACCGACAAGGGAAGACAGATCAGGTTTGCAGCAGACCTATCCACAGAAACTTGGCAGGCCAGAAAGGAGTGGCAGGATATATTCAGTGTGCTGAATCAGAAAAATATGCAGCCAAGAATTCTTTATCCAGCAAGGCTGTCATTCAAAATAGAAGGAGAGATAAAAACTTTCCCAGACAAACAAAAATTAAAGGAGTTTGTGACCACTAAACCAGCCCTGCAAGAAATTTTAAGGGGGACTCTCTGAGGGGAGAAAAGATGAAACAGAAATAAATAAATAAATAAATAAATACCAAAAGCAACAAAGATTAGAAAGGACCAGAGAATACCACCAGAAACTCCAACTCTACAAGCAACATAATGGCAATAAATTTATATTTTTCAGTACTCACTCTCTACGTCAATGGACTCAATGCTCCAAACAAAAGACATAGGGTAACAGAATGGATAAGAAAAGATCCATCTATATGCTGTTTACAAGAGACCCACTTTTGGCCTAAAGACACCTTCATGTTGCAAGTAAGGGGATGGAGAACCATCTATCATGCTAATGGTCAACAAAACAAAACCAGAGTAGCCATACTTATAGCAGACAATCTAGACTTTAAAATAAAGATTGTATCAAGGGATGAAGAAGGGCATTATATCATAATCAAGGGGTCTATCCACCAAGAAGACCTAACAATTGTAAACATTTATGTGCCAAATGTAAGAGTACCCAAATATATAAATCAATTAATCACAAACATAAAGAAACTCATTGATAGTAATACTATAATAGCAGGAGACTTCAACACCCCACTCACAGCAGTGGACAGATCATTTAATAAAAAAATCAACAAGGAAACAATGGCTTTGAATGACACACTGGACCACATGGACTTAACAGATATATTTAGAACATTTTATCCTAAAGCAGTGGAATATACATTCTTCTCCAGTGCACATGGAACGTTCTCCAGAATAGACCACATACTGGGACGCTAATCAGCCCTCAGCAAGTACAAAATAATTAAGATCATACCATGCATAGTTTCAGACCACAAAGCTATGAAACTTGAAATCAACCACAAGAAAAAATTTGGAAAGGTAACAAATACTTGGAGACTGAAGAACATCATACTAAAGAATGAATGGGCTAACCAAGCAGTAAAAGAGGAAATTAAAAAGTATATGGAAGTCAATGAAAATGATAACACCACAACTCAAAACCTCTGGGATGCAGCAAAGGTGGTCATAAGAGGAAAGTATATAGCAATCCAGGCCTTCCTAAAGAAGGAAGAAAGATCTCAGATACACAACCTAACCTTATGCCTTAAAGAGCTGGAAAAAACACAGCAAATAAAACTCAAAACCAGCAGAAAACAGGAAATAATCAAGATTAGAGCAGAAGTTAATGCTATTGAAACCAAAAGAAAAAAACAAACAAAAAAACAACAGTAGAACAGATCAATGAAACCAGAAGCTGGTTCTTTGAAAGAATTAACAAAATAGATAAACCACTAGCCAGTTTGATCAAAAAGAAAAAGGAAAGGACCCAAATAAATAAAATCAAGAATGAAAGAGGAGAGATCACAACCAACACAGTAGAAATAAAAACAGCAATAAGAGAATATTATGAGCAATTATATGCCAATAAAATGGGCAATCTGGAAAAAATAACAAATTCCTAGAAACATATACACCACCAAAACTGAAACAGGAATAAAAAGAAAATTTGAACAGACCCATAACCAGTAAGGAAATCGAATTAGTAATCAAAAATCTGCCAAAAAACAAGAGTCCAGGGCCAGATGGCTTTCCAGGGGAATTCTACCTAACATTTAAGGAAGAGTTAACACCTATTCTCTTGAAGCTGTTCCAAAAAAAATAGAAATGGAAGGAAAACTTCCAAACTCCTTCTATGAGGCCAGCATTACCTTGATTCCAAAACCAGACAGAGACCCTACTAAAAAGGAGAACTATAGACCAATTTCCCTAATGAAAATGGATTCAAAAATCCTCAACAAGATATTAGCCAACTGGCTCCAAAAATACATTAAAAAATTATTCACCACGACCAAGTGGGATTTATACCTGGGATTCAGGGCTGATTCACTATCTGCAAAACAATTAACATGATTCATCACATCAATAAAAGAAAGGACAAGAATCACCTGATACTCTCAAGAGATGCAGAGAAAGCATTTGACACGATACAGCATCCTTTCTTGATAAAAACCCTCAAGAAAGTAGGGATAGAAGGATCATACCTCGAGATCATAAAAGCCATATATGAATGACCCAATGCTAATATCATCCTCAATGGGGAAAAACTGAGAGCTTTCCCCCTAAGGTCAGGAAAAAGACAGGATGTCCACTCTTGCCACTGTTATTCAACATTGTGTTGGAAGTCTTAGCCTCTGCAATCAGAGAATACAAAGAAATAAAAGGCATCCAAATTGGCCAGGAGGAGGTCAAACTCTTTGCATATGACATGACACTGTATATGGAAAACCCAAAAGATTCCACCAAAACACTGCTAGAACTGATTCATGAATTCAGAAAATTTGCAGGATATAAAATCAATGCACAGAAATCAGTTGCATTCCTATTCACCAACAATAAAGCAACAGAAAGAGATATCAAGGAATTGATCCCATTTACAATTGCACCAAAATCCATAAAATACCTAGGAATAAATCTAACCAAAGAGGTGAAAAATCTATACACTGAATACTATAGAAAGCTTATGAAAGAAATTGAAGAAGACACATTCAAAAAAATGGAAAAAAGATCCCATGCTCCTGGATAGGAAGAAAAAATATGGTTAAAATGTCAATACTACCCAAAGCAATCTACATATTCAATGTAATCCTATCAAAATAACACCAGCATTCTTCACAGAGCTAGAACAAATTATCCTAAAATTTGTATGGAACCAGAAAAGACCCCGAATAGCCAAAGCAATCTTGAAAAAGGAAACCAAAGCAGGAGGCACCACAATCCCGGACTTCAAGCTATACTACAAAGCTGTAATCATCAAGATAGTGTGGTACTGGCACAAGAACAGACACTCAGATCAATGGAACAGAATAGAGAACCCAGAAATGGACCCACAAACGTATGGCCAACTGATCTTTGACAGAGCAGGAAAGAATATCCAATGGAATAAAGACAGTCTCTTCAGCAAGTGATGCTGGGAAAACTGGACAGCGACATGCAGAAGAATGAACCTGGACCACTTTCTTACACCATACACAAAAATAAATTCAAAATGGATGAAAGAAGACCTCAATGTAAGACAGGAAGCCATCAAAATCCTCGAGGAGAAAGTAGGCAAAACCCTCTTTGATCTTGGCCGCACCAACTTCTTACTCAACACATCTCCAGAGGCAAGGGAAACAAAAGCAAAACTGAACTACTGGGACCTCATCAAAATAAAAACCTTCTGCATAGAGAAGGAAACAATCAACAAATCTAAAACGCAACTGACAGAATGGGAGTAGATATTTGCAAACGACATATCGGGTAAAGGGTTAGTATCCAAAATCGATAAAGAACTTATCAAACTCAACACCTAAAAAACAAATAATCCAGTGAGGAAATGGGCAAAAGACATGAATAGACACTTCTCCAAAGAAGACATCCAGATTGCTAGCCGACACATGAAAAAATGCTACACATCACTCACCATCAGGGAAATACAAATCAAAACCACAATGAGATACCACCTGACACCTGTCAGAATGGCTAACATTAACAACTCAGGCAACAACAGGTGTTGGCGAGGATGTGGAGAAAGAGGATCTCTTTTGCATTGTTGGTGGGAATGCAAGCTGGTGCAGCCACTCTGGAAAACAGTATGGAGGTTCCTCAAAAAATTAAAAATAGAACTACCCTACAACCCAGCAATTGCACTACTAGGTATTTATCAAAGGGATAAAGGTGTGCTGTTTCGAAGGACATATGCATCCCAATGTTTATAGCAGCACTATCAACAATAGCCAAAGTATGGAAAGAGCCCAAATGTCCATCAACGGATGAATGGATAAAGAAGATGTGGTATACATACACATGCAGTATTATTCAGCAATCAAAAAGAATGAAATCTTGCCATTTTCAACTACATGGATGGAACTGGAGGGTATTATGCCTGAAATTAGTCAGAGAAAGACAAATATCATGACTTCACTCATATGAGGACTTTGAGAGACAAAACAGATGAACATAAGGGAAGGGAAACAAGAATAATATAAAAACAGGGAGGGAAACAAAACATAAGAAACTCAAATATGGAGAACAAACTGAGGGTTACTGGAGGGGTCGTGGGAGGGGGGATGGGCTAAATGGGTAAGGGGCACTAAGGAATCTACTCCTGAAATCATTGTTGCACTATATGCTAACTGATTTGGATATAAATTAAACAAAACAAAATAAGAAAATAAATATATAATATCAAGTTTGTATAGTTTTCGATTATCAAGTCCCTCAATGTAAGCCAGTGCAAAAATTCAAAATAGAAAATTCCTTGGTTCCATTTCAGGTTAAGGAAGAAGTAAGAAAGGAATGCAAGCTAGTTGTGCAGCTCCATAATAGTCTGGCTAGATCCAAAGGTAACATTTAAAGTATTTGGGGGGCGCCTGGGTGGCTCAGTCAGTTAAGCCTCCGACTGCAGCTCAGGTCATGGTCTGTGAGTTGGAGCCCCGCGTCGGGCTCTGTGCTGACAACTTAGAGCCTGGAGCCTGTTTTAGATTCTGTGTCTCCCTCTCTTTCTGACCCTCCCCTGTTCATGCTCTGTCTCCCTCTGTCTCAAAAATAAATAAACGTTAAAAAAGTTTTATTAAGTATTTGGGACATCTGGAGGAATGGTTCTCAACTGGTGACATAGTTAGTCACCTGCTTGTAGGAAGTCGCATCTCAGGAGGGTGAGCATGAATTGTAAAGCACATGTGAACTTGTAATATTATCTAATATTCATAAAATTGAAATAATATTCTCATTTGTTATAATACACTATCTATAGAAGGAAAACAGCTTCTAGATTGGTAGGAATTTGCAGAAAATAGACAAGCTTGTGAGATTCTCTAGAGAAGTAAGAGATTTTTGTGTTTATTAAATGGGAACATAGTCTTTAAAAAGGTTGTGCAACTCTGATTTTGATGAAAAGACAGACCATATGTTCCTTGTGTAGTACTCACTGCAGCAAATTTGAGACTATATTCTGGTAAGAAGTCAGAGTGCTGAGATATTCTGTTATTGGTTAAGGGAAGATATGTGTTAAATGAGCCAAAGATAAAGTTTTCCTTCTCTCATGACAATAAGTCTAAGCAGACTTTAATCTTAACAGATGGTCACCCACAACCACCTAGAATTGGCCCACAGGAATGCTTATAAACAACACAAAAATTAATTTTTCTAAACAGTTCTGTATCCATTCTTTAGACAAATAATCATTTTCATTTTTGTATATCTCTTTTTTCAAAATTAACATTCTGAGAACAGACCTATTTAAAGAGTAGTTCTGTTGATCAGCATGTGGGAACATGATTATTTAAAGAATACGCAGATTTTGTAAGTATTTAGTAGGCAGATAAGGTCTCATTGTCACTTATAAATACACTTTCTACCATAACTCTCCCTGAAATAGAAATTATTCCAAACTTCACGGTCTTCACTTTTTTTTTTTTTTTTTTGCAGACAACGTGGTTTCCCATTCTGCGCAATACATGGAAAGAAATCTGGCCAACTTGAGGAACATTGGATAATTTTCAAGAAAATTCTTTATGTCCTCTCACAGACATGACCACTTGAAGAGAAAGTTTAATAATAACCCTAGCTCAGTTGGAATAACATTAGTCTGCTAATATCTAGGCCAGCAGATTTTTTTTTACTTGGTCTGACAGTGTTAAATAGACAGTAGCCATGAACCCACAAATACTTGGAAAGAATCAAATCAGAGAATGCTTGGAAGTTAAGTAATTTCAAGTCGAAGTCTCTCTTCACAAGCCATAGTATCTAGCCCAGAATCGGAAGACCGATTTTTCTCCCTCCACACTCCATTCTTGCTGTCAGTCTTCACCCATGTTTCCTGAGCTAGAATCTCAGTCTGGTTTCCTGATGAAACATTATTGTTTTTCTCCCTTCAGTGAAAATTATTTAAGAAACCCCCTGCGGTCAATGGTTAGGTGGATATCACTGAACAACAAGGTCTCCTCGATCCAATGTGATCTCAGTGGTTCCCTCAGCCATTAGCAGCTCCGCCTGCTACACACACATATCAACAGCTGCCAGTGTTTTCAGCTTCTCCAAACAATGGCAGCTTAGACAGATTTCTGAAGAGCTCCAGGAATCCCTCACTACATCAAATAGATTCAGCCTCTCCCATAGTTTAACACTGAGGGATAATTCTTGGATTTTATTTAATGAACAAACTTTAATAAGTCTTCGGGCTTTACCAAGAACTCCAGGGGCAACATCAATGATCATACAGTGTTTTGAAGAAAAAAAGTCATAGCACATTTGATTTATAAAAGGGACACAAGTTTCTATCAACTACAGTGTCACATTTCTAGCTTTTCTTCTGGACCTGCTGTTGTTTGAGGCAGACAAACCTGGCATTCCCATATCTCCCTCCTGGCAATGATCAAATACAAGTGTCTAAACCATACTTTTTCATTTGTCATACAGTTATAAATTAAGACTGTGAAATACCCCTGACCCAATTATAGCTCACCAACCTAGATTAAAGTTGAATTTATAGTTACTCTGCATACACACACACACACACACACACACACACAATTCCCTCACTAAATACGATTGCTCCTCTTTGTATCACATAAGTTTGTAATTCTTTTTTTTTTTTTTAATGTCTGGTTGTTTTATTTTTATTTTTTATTTTTTTCAATATATGAAGTTTATTGTCAAATTGGTTTCCATACAACACCCAGTGCTCATCCCAAAAGGTGCCCTCCTCAATGCCCATCACCCACCTCCCCTCCCTCCCACCCCCATCAACCCTCAGTTTGTTCTCAGTTTTTAAGAGTCTCTTATGCTTTGGCTCTCTTCCACTCTAACCTCTTTTTTTTTCCTTCCCCTCCCCCATGGGTTTCTGTTAAGTTTCTCAGGATCCACGTAAGAGTGAAACTAATATCAATATCAGGATTTGTTCTTCCTGTATTTTTATTCTAGTGCAGTATTGTCATGGTGTGATATCTTGCATTATCTCATGATCTAGGTACATGCTCCCCAAATGTATATCAACATTTGTACGCTTCCCAGACTTAGAAGAAACTAAACCATGTTAGGGTGCATAATAGCATGGTTTGATGCCACTGAGATCACAGGCAGTCTGCAGAAGCAACTGAGAAATTAATTTTCTCAGGAAGATTTTCATACCGGTTGTATTGACTAATCACAATCCTTTCTCTTCATTTTGGACTCCAATCACTTGACTTTGCCAGTGGGAAAAAGAAAAGACCCATTATGTAGAGCAAGGTACTGACCAACCTCTGTAACCATCACCAGTGTATATGACTTTTCAATACCTTTCCATCTGTGGCCGGCCACCTCTGTCTTCAATGTGCCAAATTCATGAAAAGAAAGAACTCTAATAAATTTGTAAAATTTAGAGGAAGAAGAACAGAAATGCCAAATGATATGTTAATGAAACCACTGAAGCGATCCACTAATATAAGAATATACTGAATTAAAATTAGTAAGATAGTTGACATTTTTATCCCATCACATGGAAGATTCCATGACGTGGCAGAGTCAGTCCTCCCTTCACGCCTTGCTGTGTGTCTTCCAGGAATGCTCTAACTCATCATTCAAGGTCCTGCTCAAATTGTTTCTCTCCTTTGCAGCTTTTTTTGATGACCAATTCTCCCCCAGTCACCCCCCAAATTTATTGTATCCTTTTCTATATTCAGCCCGTACATTACCTCTATTTAGAGCACTTTTTATATTATATTCTGCTAACGATACACATCAATAGCTTCCCATGTTCAAGAAGCTTCACACTATTGTAGTGCGTCTGCACGTAAGTACAGCTTTTGTTTTTTCCTAGCAGGCCGTGAGGGCAGGACTTTGTATTGTTATCTTGATATCTTCAATGCCAAGCACCAGACTTAGTATAGGGCAGAAGCTCAGTGAAATGTTTGGTTCGATTTTTCTCTCTTGCTAATGCTGCTTGCAAGGAAAATGGCTACCTTATCCGAACAGTATTGTTTATTCAACATCTTCCTAGACTACGATACTATCTAAACTAAGGAGCAAAGGGACAAATATGTAGGAATAATGGAGAAAGAGAAAAAAATAGTTATTGTTTAAAATGTTAATAGCTTATTTAAAAGATCCATGTAAACAATATGGGTGTTTTACTCTTTCCCGACATTTTGCAAACCCTTTAAATTTTTATTCATTCATCTTATAAGCAATAAAAGCAAACACTCACTGATTTATAAAGTGATTGACTGAGATCTGAGTTTCAATTCCAAAGAAAAAAAAAAATAAACTGAATAGGTTTGTATGCTTACATTCTGTTTTTAAATCACTTTTATTATTGATGCTAACCTCAGTGTTCCTGACATATTATACGGTAACGGTTACGTGTAAGTGGCGTATATATTCTTCAGAGATGTATAAAATATGGATGAACTAGTAGGTATAGAACGTATACCAAAGGACAATATTGGAATTGCTCTAACATTAAAGCCAAAGGAAAAGACATACATGATATCCACCTAGGATATTTTTGTGAGAGTTGTTCTGTATAGAAACATTTCCACTAGATTCACTCCCAAATGTTCTTTTAGTCACTAAAAAGGGGAGTACAAGATCAAAGTTCTTTTGGAGTACCAAGAATTATCTGTGGCATATATGCCCCGCATTAGATCCTGCAAGGTGACTAGATTAGTTACTAATATAGTTCAAAGTGGTGAACCAAGTAGGAGAGGAAGTGCTTCTGCCAATGGAGCATGAACTGAAGCTTTGAAGTGTATATTCTTTCTGAAATTCTTCAGTCTAAAAGTATAAAGTGGTCCTCAAGATAAAACTCTACCTATGTGTAGACATATGAGAGTAGAATTCAGAACTGACTTTACTTCTCTACAGACTTCAGATATTGTGGTTTTACTGCACTTTATGTTCTGGTGATGCACGTGTTTCATGGTAATTAATGGTAATGAACATATATATGTGTGTGTATAGAAATGCATATAAATATATAATATGTCCAAAACAATAGCATATTTTAATATTCCAACCTTTTTTGTCCAAATTGCCAGCCCACAGCACTTGTATGAATTGCCAAACCCTGCTACGTGATCAATCTTTTTGAAGTATTTGTAATTATAGAAATGATTTAGCATTAGTAAAAGTTTTAAACAGTATATGAATGTTTACTCTTAATCCTACAATCGCAGCACGATGGTTACTGTCATGCCTGACCTTCAGGTCTATATCCTTATGTATGTCAGCCTAGTTAAGATTGTACAGGCCTGCAATCTTACCTATTTTCCCCTACTTAAATATTTCCCCATCTTGCAATACAGTTTGTCACAGTATTTTTTCTGTTACAGTTTTGTTTCACTTTTCCTTTTTACTACAAAAGCATACACTAGTTATAAAATAATCAATAGAGAATGATATAGAAAATAAAGTAAAAATTCCACAATCTGGGCACAACCAACCAGAAACATAATCCTGTTGAATATCTATATCAATGTCTGGTTCAATAGGAAAACATCCTTATCAATATACAGCAAGCAAGTAATTTAAATAAATAGTTCCCTTCTATATGCGCTATTTTGTTATCCACTTTCCCCCTCAACAATAGTTTGCAAAGATATTTTGCATGTCAATACGAATACACACACACACACATGCACACACCCTACATTTAAGGAATTGCATTTTATTTCCTTGTGTAGACGTCTCATAATTTAATGAACTAATGACTATGGATAGCTCTTTAAGCAGCCCCCCCATACACCAAACCCTACATTCATATAACTTTTACACAGATATCTTATTTTGTGTGTTGTATTTTCTCCAGATAAATTCTTGGGAATACAATTTAAAGAACACAATTGCCTATTAGGATGCACATATGACACTGACTTTCTCATGTAGGTTTATATTTTTAAATCCAGCCCTTAATGATTTCTAATTTCTTCCTCAGAAGCATGTTGTAGGTCCATTTGTACATGGAATCTACCAGGGACGCCACCCTCCCTGCCGCTGAAGAAAACAGGGGAAGCAATGCTTTCTGCAGACAGTTGCTGGGACTCAAATTATATCCACTGAGTAAAAGCAGACTTGCTACCCAGCACCACATAACTGGAGGAGAGATCAACGCACACACCAAAAAGATGCATTGAGCAGCTGGGCCTGAGGAAAGAGAACAAAGTTTGTTGAGCCTTAGGAAGAAAACAATATGATGAGAAAGAGAGTAGCTAAGGAAAGCCACTTTCTTTTTTTTTTTTTATTTTTTTAATTTTTTTATATGAAATTTATTGTCAAATTGGTTTCCATACAACACCCAGTGCTCATCCCAAAAGGTGCCCTCCTCAATACCCATCACCTACCCTCCCCTCCCTCCCACCCCCCATCAACCCTCAGTTTGTTCTCAGTTTTTAAGAGTCTCTTATGCTTTGGCTCTCTCCCACTCTAAGCTCTTTTTTTTTTTCCTTCCCCTCCCCCATGGGTTTCTGTTAAGTTTCTCAGGATCCACATAAGAGTGAAAACATGTCTTTCTCTGTATGGCTTATTTCACTTAACATCACACTGTCCAGTTCCATCCACGTTGCTACAAAGGGCCATAGTTCGTTCTTTCTCATTGCCATGTAGTACTCCATTGTGTAGATAAACCACAATTTCTTTATCCATTCATCAGTTGATGGACATTTCGGCTCTTTCCATAATTTGGCTATTGTTGAGAGTGCTGCTGTAAACATTGGGGTACAAGTGCCCCTATGCATCAGTACTCCTGTATCCCTTGGGTATATTCCTAGCAGTGCTATTGCTGGGTCATAGGGTAGGTCTATTTTTAATTTTCTGAGGAACCTCCACACTGTTTTCCAGAGTGGCTGCACCAATTTGCATTCCCACCAACAGTGCAAGAGGGTTCCCGTTTCTCCACATCCTCTCCAGCATCTATAGTCAAGGAAAGCCACTTTCTATGGATTGGTCAGAGAAGGCCTTTCTGAGGAGGTCTTTGGGCTGAAGCCACAGTCAGCCACAGGAAGAGCCAAGTTATGTCTATACTAGGACAAGTATAGAGCAAACGAGTGCAAAATTCCGGAGCTGAGAAAAAGCTAGAGCTCAGTGAGTGTGGGTGAGTTGCATAAGATAAAGATAGAGAGGGTTCACAAAGAGAAATTTATACTTCATTCTAAAAGCTGTGAATAACCATTGAACGAATTTAAGTAGATTGTGTGAGAGGTGTGTGTGTGTGTGTGTGTGTGTGTGTGTGTGACAAAATCAGGTTTACAGCTTTAAAATTTCACTCTGGCTGCTTTATGGAAAAAAAATGTTTTGTGGTAAACTAAAATGGAAGCAGAGACCATTTCTAGTTGTCAAAAGATACAATTTAGACTAGGGTGGTAAGAGTGGACGTATAGGGACAAGCCTGATTTCTGCAAGATTTTTAAGTGATTATGGATTTTTATCCCTCTGAAGCTTTTGAAATTCACAAACAACAGTATAGTACCATTCAAAAAGCTGAGCAGCTAAGGTTTCTTATAAAAGGTATCGGAAGTTTGGAACGTCAAGGAAAGCCCAGACACTATCGTACATGGTAGAATTCTGGACTAACT
This sequence comes from Panthera uncia, assembly GCF_023721935.1. NCBI lineage: Eukaryota > Metazoa > Chordata > Mammalia > Carnivora > Felidae > Panthera > Panthera uncia. The sequence continues at coordinate 68,138,278 of NW_026057584.1, read as the reverse complement.
CATGAAAAATAACTGGAGGTGCCATGCCAGAAAATTATGGCCTTTAAAGGCCATGAAATAAAGTAAGTAAAACGTTTCAGCTCTCAAGAAATATTGTGTGTGCATGCTTGTGATATTATCCACTGCAGTATCCCCTCAATACCGTTTTTTCAGCCAAAATCATTAATATGTTCTCAATATGTCCTCCAAAATAGGACACTGTTTACTACTGTGCATAGTACTTCTTAAACATTTTCACTTGCTACCAAGGAAAACTGGAAACCTAATCACAGTGAATCTGACCATTTAAGGCAATGGGCTAAGAATGTCACTCAAAATTGTGATCTCATTACTGGAGATTTTGCTCCCAAGTTCAAGGAAACTTGGGGCTGTGTAGACTAATTTTAGTTTAACAAGCAGAGCAACAAGACATTATCCTTGAGGTTTTAGATTGGTAGTGGGGAGGAAAGAGATGAAAGTTAATATTATTTAACTCTATCTCACAAGGTATATCAAACTCAGTTACTTGGTGCTAATTACACACTCAAATAACCAGTTCTTGGTTCCTCTTCCTTCTAATTCTAAGATGAAAGCATCTCACTTGTCTTTACCCTCCTGGTCTGGAACTCACACCGACATATGATTGCTCTTTTGGTTGAAGTTAACAGAGCCCATTCCAGTCACTTCATGATAAGAAATTTAAGGACCTTCAATGAAATAACAAGAAGGTCCACCATATTGCCAGGTTTAGGGAGACAAGTGTCCTGAGGCTCCAAATGTAGTTTTAGTTGGATGGCAGCTCTGGTAATTCCAAAAATGTCCAAGTGTTTCTCAGATGTAGACTCTTGATCCTTACGTTAACAGTCTCTGAAAGTCTGACTTGTGCATCCCTCCACTATGTTTATATGTTTACCTACCATTAATCAATTATTTCCCTATATTTCGGCTAATATTGCTGAAAAAAAAGAAAATAATTGGTCCTCCTGATTGCCATTTTACATGTCTGGGCAAGGCTTACTACCTATGATTTAGTCAAGGATAAATCATTGCTACCAGCCAGCTCACAGCTTGACTACCTGTGGTTGGGAAATTACTCTAGCCCAGTTGACTACTGTGGTCAAGTCTATAGGATCAAGTACAAAGGGAAGTACCAGGACTGTTCCTCAGCCACGAACGGTGGACAAATGATGGTTATTAAACTGGAGGGTACATAAAAAAGTCACCTAACGAGCCTAACTTTGATCTAAATTCCTGTTATTAACCACTAGACATTGCCCTTCAGTAGTTTTGCCTTGGGAACCAAGAGTCTGCTTTCCTGATACAAGTAGTTCTTATAATTCAGATGACATAACTTACAATAAACTATTTGAAATGGCTGTGTTGGTGGATAAAGATGGTTAAATGGCCACAATTGCATAGGATTCAATGTGACTGGAAGGTACCATCCTCTGTAAAGTTCTTCTGCAGCTGCTCAGCTATCACTCTTCGATCCGAATTCTTCTCCATTTGTGTTGAAGTCACTATTACTTCTGCATATTTTCTCCTTCTTTCTAACACTGCAAAATCATACAGACACACAGTCTTCCTGCCCTTTATTTTGCTGAAAACATAGGCCCTCTAAAATTCCTTCAAGAATATTTTTCCTGATTCTCAACATTTATTTGGTGCCCTTCATCATGTATGCATTATTTGTACGTACGTTGTTTCTACTTTCCTCCGTAGCCTCTAGTCATTTTCTTGTGCATGCTGTCTGGGTTCCTCATCATACTTTTAAATCTTTCTAAAGGAACAAACTCATTTTCTACCACATTTGCCACAATGCAACACTCCTCACTTCTAATATACCTGCTCGGGATTGCCATTGTTAGGTGTTCTAAGGACTAGAGAACCAAAAAGCAATTATATTTTCAACATATATAAATATACATATTTACATATATATAAATGTATATATATAAACGTATAAATATATATATATATAATTTGTGTACTTTACTATTGATTAGAAACCATTGCAAAAGATTTAGAGAGTTAAGAGATTGTGAAACTCAAACTCAATATCTTTGTTTTTCTTGTTGTATATTGCTGATTTTATATATTTTTATAATTGTATTATAATGGGGATCAGTGATATTGGTAGATTTCTTACTCACCATTAGTCTTTCAAATGCTATTTGAAAATTACTAGGGTTTGAAGCTTTCAAAACTTCACCTATGTCTGGGGCGCCTGGGTGGCTCAGTCGGTTAAGTGTCCGACTTTAGCTCAGGTCATGATCTCACACTCCGTGAGTTAGATCCCCGCATCAGGCTCTGTGCTGACAGCTCAGAGCTTGGAGCCTGCTTTGGATTCTATGTCTGCCTCTCTCTTCGCCCGTCCCCTGCTCACACTCTGTCTCTCTCTGTCTCAAAAATAAATTAAAAAAAAATTAAAAAACAAAGCTTCACCTGTGTCCGATGATATTGGAATTCTAAATAAAAACGATGTATAATTTAAAAATACATCAGCCTGTAATTAAATTGTGTAGCTCTGAGAATTAGAGTGAACACTTCCAGTATCTTTTACCTAAAAATTATTGGGAATTTTCCAATAGTATATCCTAAAATTGCATTTTGCTACTTCTGCCTAGTGCTTTATTACTAAGGATTATAGTATAGAAAATTTTGAAGTGAATATTTTGAGTCAAAGATGACTCCATCTTGCAGACTAGTGTTTAAGGGAAAACACACAGTTAAGTAATCTGTGTTTATCTGATGGGGAAATATTTTTCTTCAAACATGAGATCATCCCTTTTAAAAGAGGAGCTCAGCTTTTTTGTTAAACTTTTAGACAATTGATGATATTAATGCAAATGTATTTAACAGCTTTCTATTCATTTGGCAAGAAGAGGTTCCCACATGGAAAGAACTCATTAGAAATATGTTTTACCTTCAGTGAACACAATGCCATTTTCCTATAGAGTTCACAATAAATATTACTTGTTGATAATGGTTTATGAAGTCAACAATATGCATAGTTTTAAAAACACTGGAGATCTTTATCTGTTGAACATGAAATGCTGCCCATATCATTTTGAAGAACTGGGGACTAGTTCTGTGATTATTCAATGCTTCATTCCCCTTCTCAACTTCAGTTTCTTTTTAACATTGTTGGCCTTGTTAACATTTTTAACCCTGTGTTTCAGGGACATTGAAAAATACTGAAAGTGTATGGTCACGAGTTGATCAAGGCTAGTGTACAAATGAAGCAATTAAATTTTCATACTATGGTAGAAGGCAGACCAAGGAGAAGGAGTGGATGTAACCAGGAGGCAGATTTCAGTTAGAGAGAAAAAAAGAACCTTACAGTAATTCAAGATAATAAACAACAGACTGACAGCTTCTCCCTTTCCTGGAATGTTTTGTGAAAAGATATATACTACAAAAAGTATGCTAAAGTATAAGGATACTATAAAAGAAATCTTGCGTTGGGAAGGAGTTTGGACCCTGAGTGATCCCTAATGTCCATTCTCCTGAAGAATCTAAAATTCTGTCAAACGCTAGACACAGCTATGTACTTATTCCTAAAACATCTCCTGATAAACTTAACGATTTCTTTCAAAATCTTGCCTTTAATCTCTACCCGAAGTTCACAAAATTCACACAATCTTGGCACTCTGTTTCTCTTATACAGTCAAACGTAAGAAGTACCCAAGTTGTTCAGGTCTTTTCTCCATTATAGTTTCTAGTCTTCAACTTTTAACTATTTCTACAGCCACAGTAATTATTTTAACTAAATTCAATGCATTACTTATAAACTCTTAGTAAACATTGTGCTAGACATTGCAGATGTGGGGCAGGGAAAACATAATTCAAGCTATAAGTTAGATCTGACCACACCTAACTGACCAATTTCTCTATTAATAACTCTGTTCTTGAGCTTCACATCAATTTGCTTGTTTTCTTATAAACATTCAAGTAGATTCCACTTGAAGATTATTTCTGCTATAGTCTCTTTTTCCAATTCTGCAACTTGTTTACCACAAAGTTATTCTGTCAATATATCTGGATGCATGAATGGGTCATGAAATAAATTCAGTTGGTGGCAACTAGAATCTTTAAAATGATCTCCAGGGACACCTGGGTGACTCAGTCGATTAGGCAGCTGACTCTTGATTTCAGCATAAAACGTGATCTCACAGTTAGAGAGTTCTAGGTCCACATCCGGCTCTGTACTGACAGCGTGGAGCCTGCCTGGGATTTTCTATCTCTCCCTCTCTCTCTGCCCCTCCCTTGCTCATGCTCTCTCTCTCACACACAAAAATAAGCAGTTTTTAAAAATTAAACAATCTCCAACAGAATACAAACATAAATTAAAATAAAATAAGCAAGCAAAGAAAACGTTGGAGTCCAGTGCCCATAGAATGTATAAGTATTTTTGTGAACTTTTGTGTTAGGCGTGTGTGTGCATGTGTCTGCATGGGTACTGGCTCATAATACAAAATATACTTAGGTGGTTGCAAAAACATTTCCATATCACAATGAAAAATACACTTCCTACTGTGTGTTCCAAAAAGCTCACAGAGGACAATACACTCCTTGTGGGTTATTGATGACTTCGATATTTTCAGGTTCTTACCACTTAGGAATATGTACATCAATATGGCAAAAACTTCTCTGTCTCTCTCTGTCTCTCAATAATAAATAAATGTTAAAAAAAATTTAAAAAAGGGGGGGGGCGCCGGGGTAACTCAGTCGGTTGGGCGTCCGACTTTGGCTCAGGTTATGATCTCACAGTTCGTGGGTTCGAGCCCCGTGTCGGGCTCTGGGCTGACAGCTCGGAGCCTGGTGCCTGCTTCAGGTTCTGTGTCTTCCTCTCTCTCTGCCCCTCCCCCACTCATGCTCTGTCTCTCGCTGTCTCTCAATAATAAATAAACGTTAAGAAAAAAATATTAAAATAAAATATGGCAAAAACGTCAACCTCGTGAAGCCAAATAATAACTACCTGTAGAGGGTCCTCCAGCTGGGTTAGAAGGAGACTTGCTGCAGTACCTGGGTCTGCGTCCTTGATTCTGCTGGGCTGAGGACAAAAAAAGCAAACCCATTCCCTGATCAGAGAGTCCACAGGGCGGCTAAGCTGAGTGGAAAAGCCTGGTTCCTGCTGCACGGGAATGTTTCGGAGTTTCCTGCACAGAGTCATGAAGTGCATATACCCTAGGTGGTTTTATCTCTAATTTTTCCAGTCAGTTGTGAACTCAGCCTCTTTCTTCTTTCATTCTTGTCACCTTGCCTCGTTTGGGATTCTGAGCACTGTGGGTGTGCCAATAAATGCTTTCTGGAGATAAAAATCGTAGGACAGTAAAAAGTTTTATAGTCTGAATAATGGCCTTCCTCAAAAGAAAGTTGATATGTAAAAGACTTCTAGCTATAATCTTCTATGTATCTATGATTTTTCACATTAGAATAAAAAAGTACCCAGTTGCCACAATCTTTCCAAAATAATAGGAATGATTCTCAAAATATTTTTCTGCTCACAAAATTAAAAAAAAAAAAAAGGTAGAGCCAAAGCAAAATACTGTTTTAATTTAATTTTTGTTCCTGGGGAAATCATTAATCTCCAATGTCAGAATATTCTGCATGAGCTACTGGGAAGGGAATCATGGAAACTTCTTATCAACATGTACTTACTACACCTGCCTCCCATCAGGCATGGGATGCTGTTTTCATGGTATTTACATTTCATTTATCCTACTTTGGTACCTCCACCCAGTGTAACCACATTAAACATATAGGATAATACAACTGGGTAAATATATCATTCATATCAGCCTCCAGGTGAAGTAAAGTTTTCTCAGGGAAATTATTGTATCTAGTATAAAGTGTAATATTAACCTTTTGAAATTAAGGAACCAATGAAAACTTTGGCTTTTGAGTCAGAAATACTCAGTACTCAGTATAGACATCTAAGGTACTTAGCCCCTGAGATTTGGTTTCCTCTTCTAGGAGGTGGGAATAAAATGTTTAATAAATGTATATTGAGGGGTGGTGTATATACATATATATACATATACATATATACACATGTATGTATATAGACACATGTGTGTATATGTGTACCTATATATTAGTACATAACAGAAAACAAAGGTAAATGCTTTGGAGATGTAAAACACTTCTGTGAGATTTTCCATGATGTAGAGTAGGAAAGTTTTGAGTTTTCCAGCTGATTAAAAATTTTACTCATGTACAGTACAAAGGTTAGGGGTCGGTGATAAAGACACCAAGGAAAACAACAGATCTTATAAACACTTTTCCAATCTGCTTAAGAGCATCTCTAAGACCAAAATCTTCATGTCATCAATGCAGGCATTAGGCCAGGCACGTATAACATTAAAATTCACCTAATTCAGTATGTTAGTATTCACACTATGTCCTTATTATTGTTTCCCCTCACTTTTCTTTCACGGTATCATTTAGTGCTGTTATTGGTTTCTCTAGACAAAAACACAGGTTTCCTCTAGGAGGGTAAGTTAGCTTTTCTTTCTTTCTTTTTTTTTCTTTTCCTTTTTTTTTAATATGTCATACAAGTCATTCAAGTAAATTTCCAGTGTCTGAGGAACCCCTCAAGAATTGTGGCCTTGTCCTTTACTTTGGGAATCAACTATTGTGACCAGAGATCCTGCAGGGACTGTGAGCCAGAAACAAACACTCATACCACTAGATTTGCAATGTGTCCCAGACTCTTTTAGGGCCAGGAATAAGCTGATAGCTTGGACCTGTGGAGAGCTAGCCTTGAGCCTTGCTCCGACATTTGGATCTGCCCATTTTGGTGACAAGGCCAATGCTAAGGCCATGCTTAGACACAGCAGCCACCTGGGAATGGACCTTTAAAAACCAACTAGAGAAGGTCATTTCTTCAGATGGAAAGACCTGAAGAAAATTTCAGAGGTGTAATTAGCCATGCCTGACCCCTAAAAACAAGTAGAATTACTTATACAGAAAGCCACCAGTTATAGTCCTAAAATGTATCCCATATGTTTTGAGCAAGTTACACTTGTTCACTTGATATAATGACTGTAATACAGAATTTAGGGTCAGTCAAAATTGACAATTGTTGAAGCCTAAAACCCATCATCCTACTAATCTGTGCTGTGACTACTGGCGTATCGTCTTTTCTTGCACCATGCCATGAAGTCCTTCAGTGGAGACAATATTTCTTACTCCCTGCACCTCTCACGTATTATCAATTGAAAAGAAATTTTGAGAATGTGCTAACACAAAAAATAGCAATAAAAAGTGAAACTTGGTAGATAATTACTACTCTTTAGTGGTTCCATGATAATTAGTATAACCAACTTTTAATTGTATGCATATCATTTAATTATACTTATTTATTCATATAAAGCATGTGCCAGCTTTATACTAATTTAATGGCTTATCGGTACATATTGTTGAATTTAACAAATGGCCCAGCACCCTGAATCTAGAGATAACTCAAGTATGGCATGATTAAAAAACACGGGACTTAGAGTTGGGAACCCAAGATCTATTTTCCAGTTCCATTGTCGACTCATTGGATGACAGTGGAAAGTGATTTCAGTTCTCTGAACCTCAGTTTCCACATTTGTAAAATAGTGAAAATGATACTTTCCTTGTTTATGGTGTAGAGTTGCTGTGACAATCAGATGATAGAATGGATGAGCAATCATGCTGAATGCACCAAGCAATCAGTGTCTATATTTAGCCCTGGAGTAGAAATCATGATTTGCTATTAAAGTAAGCTATTTCCTCCACAGTAGCAAGAGTCACATCACAGTATTTTCAGGGAGGTTGACTCTGCTGTCATACGTACTGTAAAATAGCTGCATTTACAGTATTGACTAATTGAAATCACACACAGACACATTAATGAAATGCTTCCATTTTCTCCCACCCCCCAGGAGGAATAAAATGTTACAAACTGTCATCATCCTCCTGCTTATATCACCCTGATCTCCACGGTGAACATATTGTATGAACTGAAATAGTGCTTTTTTGCAGAACTTTCAGAGAATATAAATAGACATAATCCCTTAATGAACTGTTGGAGTGAGGCCATGATCAACAATGGCTATGAAAAGCTGATCAGAGACTTAATAATACACGGATGAGACTGATAATATCTATATCCGATGGCCAATAGAAATATTCCCCCAAAAGAGATGATAATATGTGCTCCCTGGTGTATTACAATAGCAAATACACTGCACCACTTTTATAGCTTCAAACTTGTATCTCATCAAGCTGAGACAAAGAATCATGCTAAATAATAATACAAGGGTACACTATACAGTATATGGGAATTTCTAGTTTCTTCCATAAACAAATTACAGTAAAAGAGAGCCAGAAGAAACTATTGATTTGAAGTGCCTTGGAAACACGAACAAAATGCAATGTTTGAAACTTGTTTGGATTCTGACTTGAACAAACCAACTGAAAAAAAAAATGTGTATGTGACAATAAAGGGGATTTATACGTTACTGGATAATTAGTAATACTAAGAATTATTTTTGTTCTTCTGCATGTAGCCATGCTATTATCTTGTGTAAACGAGTTCTGATATTTTATGGATAGAGGCCGACGTGTTTATGGATGAGCAATGTGATGTTTGGGGTCTGCTTCACATGTGGGAAAACTGCATTATTGTTTTTTCTGATGGAGGATCTATCCCACTGCTAAATATGAGCACTCCTGGATGCTACAGCTCAGGTTTCAAGGGACTGCATGTGCCCGTAGCCAATTATTGCTTATTTGATTATGTTAATTTGAATGTAATTAGTATGTATTAATATTTTGCATTAATAATGAGTTATTACATTAACTTTAATTTTTGCATTAAAAAATTTCTTTTTACAATTATTTATTTTTGAGAGACAGAGAGAGACAGAGCATGAGCAGGGGAGGGGCAGAGAGGTAGACACAGAATCCAAAGCAGGTTCCAGGCTCTGAGCTGTCAGCACAGAGCCCAACACGAGGCTCCAACTCACAAATCACGAAATCATGACCTGAGCCGAAGTCGGACGCTTAACCGAAAGAGCCACCCAGTCGCCCCATAATTTTTGCATTTAAAAAAACTCAATTTGTTTCCAAGTGGACAAAAATTTCAGAAATGAAAATATCGGGTTTAAATTGCAGAGGTGATGAAGATCTCAAATGTCAGACGTGGCTGAATGTCAAATACCGTTCCTTTCTGCTGCAATTAACCACGCCTTAGCATGTAGCTTTGAGTCCGTTGCTATCGCTGCCGGAAGTTTTTTTGGGATTGGAAGAATTATTATTTAAAAAGTTAAAGTATAAATTCTCCATTTTGGAACACTGCAGTAGGAAAAAAAAAGATATTCCCACAAACCATCTGTTCCTCATGTTGACTAGGTATTAAGAGTCAGTGACTAACAACTAGCAGTGAGTTATGCTCTTAAATCTTCTAGGATATAGTACTCTCCATACTCTGTGAAATCATAAAAATAAAATGTTTTTCTTAACCACTTTAAACACGCACACACACACCACGTGCGTGCGTGCACGCGCACACACACACACACACACACACACACCAAGCTAATGAATGGCTATTTTAAAATCAAAACATAAACACCAAATGCTAGAACTAGTCAATCACTCAGGTGTAGCTTGCAATCCATCTGTACCATATGTTAGAAGCACTCAGTATACGTTAAAAGTCTGTCTCAATCCTTAGGAAACTATAATTACTTTCTTCCTGGAACTTTCCATCCATCACAATATCATAATCACAGAAAGGAATTTGTCCCCACCTCCCTCCATGGAACAGGTGTTTACAGTGACATAAGAAGTCATGCTACAGGGGTGCCTGGGTGGCTCAGTCATTTGAGCGTCTGACTTCGGCTCAGGTCATGATCTCAAGGTTTGTTGGTTCCAGCCTCGCGTCGGACTCTGTACTGACAGCTCAGAGCCTGAAGCCTGCTTTGGATTCTGTGTCTCCCAGTCTCTCTGCACCACCCCACCCACTCTCTGTCTTTCAAAAATAAATAAACATTAAAAAAAAATTTTAAAAGAAGTCATTCTACAAAATTTCAAACTTTGTCTTTGAGAATATTCCTATTTTTCACATATCAGAAAGTAAGGTATTCCTTTGGATTCTCACCCCCACCGGGATCCATGATTTTAAAGACACATGTGACTTAAATATGAGTTATATGTAGAAAGACCATTTAATCCTCTGAATCATGTCCTAGGTTACCAAATTCCTCTCAAAGCTAAATAGTGACCAAAATGTACAACACAACCCAAAAATACTGCTCTACTGAAATGCTTAGTCAATAAACTCACTTCTTACTTTCTTGTACTTGTGACAAATCAAAGTCTTCCCTTTTTACTAAAACAAATTTTACATTATAAAAAATCAGTTTAAAATCTAAATATTAATGGAATTTTTAAAAACAAAGCAAAGAAAAACCCAAAGTATCTATTTTCATTAGTTTACAACAAAATTAATTGGAATATATGCTTAATAAGAAAGTGTTTAGGGGGTGCTTGGGTGGCGCAGTCTGTTAAGCATCGGACTCTTGATCTCGGCTCAGGTCGTGATATTGAAGTTTATGAGTTCGAGCCCTGCATTGGGCTCTGTCTTTCCTTCTCTCTGCCCCTCCCTGACTTGTGTGCACATACTGTCTCTGTCTCTCTCAAATAAATAACCCCCCCAAAAAAAATTTTTAAAAAAGTGTTTACTATCCAATAGGTTTCTAAACCACAATGTAGAAGGATTCAATTTTAAGTATGACATTTACAACCGTTATTGTTCTATTCATGTAATTATCCAAAAATTCTAAATGTAGTACATTAATTCTCAATGGGGGGGGGGGTAGAATTCAGTACATTACTAAATATAATGACTATCTTCACTAAAGACACATATCATGGGAGAGGAGTAAATCCAGTGCTAGAATTTTAAGATAGACAAGCAAGGCTTCCTTTTTACCATGGTATCTGAGTGTGGACACAAGCATGACATTCAGAGATTGAGGCGGGCTTTTCTTAGAGCACAGTATTTAAAACACGAAGCTTGATCTGAGACAGCTAAGCTGACACATAGCTCACAGATGGTAAACCCTTCAGTTCCTAAATGTTCAGCTTATTGCCATGGAAGAAAAGCATGTGCTTCTATGAACTGTAACTGACATTAATTGTATATGTCTGTATTTCATCTTCTGGGTTTTCTGGGGGGAAAAACCTGTCAGAATATAAGAATTCATGAAGGAGAAATATTTACTATATTATTTCATGGTAGCCTATTATACTTTCAGAATGTTACAGAGCAGACAAAAACTAACCATTGCTCAGAAACTGCGTGGCAATAAAGAGGGAACAAACCTTCCAGAAAGTGTTAATATTTCAGAAGTTATTATATGCAAATTGAAAGAAGGACAGCAATCTGTAACTTTCTCAAACCTTATTGTGGTGTTAACTATACAAAGGTAGTCTGCATTGGAAGACTTATGTGTGAAAAGACTAAGGAAATAAAAAATAACCTACATTCGAATCAGAGGAAAATAAATTCATTTTTCACATCTTCCCAGAAAAGAATACTAAATCTGGGCAACCTTACGAGCTGTTTCATCCAGTACGGGCTATATTGGAAAAGTAAACAAGGACGTTCTCTTTAAAGACCCAGAAAACACTTCCTTTAAACGGAGTGAGGGTGCCGCACACTCACTAAACTCAGAGACTCCTAAGGCTGGAAGTGGCCCTCAAATCTGTGTAGTCCCGGCCCCAGCCACTCTCCACGACTATTTTCATAGGTGAGGAAACACACCCAGAGAATCTCTGTGATGAACCCAGTGTCCAAGCCAGTATAAAGGTGGTGTTAAAACTAAACTGTGCAAATACGTGCCTCCAAATTTCACTCCTCGAATGAGTACAACGGAATGTTGTTGACACCTTGATACTAAAAACTTAAAGCGACTTTCAAACTTGGCTAAAAACTCAGTACATTATTTCCAGATGTTCAGGAAGCTTCCACACCACTGCCTTTCTCCCAGCTTTGAAACAGCACAAGAACCCTTCGATGTTCGAGAATGTAGACACTGCCCAACACTAGAAACAAGATCAGCAGATAGTGAATTACAACTGAAGAAATGTCTCTTTTTCCTTGCCATGAGAGTTCTGCTGTTTCTACGCTTACACAAACAGGAACATGGGAATAAACTTTGGACAAATATTTTAGAAAAGATTTGAACTTGTGCTTACTGAACAGCTGAAGTAATCACAATAAAGCCTTGCTGATTTTTTTTTTAAATTGTTGTGAGGCTTCCCCCCAGCAGTGATAGCATAACCTTTTTTACGTTAATAAACCACATTGCTTCTAATCAAAATTTAAAATAAAAAGGTAGAATTAACATTGAAGTAGCAACGCTTTGTAGACCTGAGATATAAACAAATTTATTTTTCCTTAAGGCAGTGACTTCATTGAATTAGATGTCCAAGAGATTTCTTGAGGAAAATGCACATGAATGACAAAGGGAAACCCAAGCAGAATGGGTGTGGAGAGCCCTCAGGGTATCGCACAGTTCTGACATCTGGAAAAGAATGGAGGGAAGGAAGGAGGATGGAATAGAAAAAAGACAGTTCTGAGAGAGTTTCAACCAGGCTGAGGAAGGGTCCCAGAGAAAGGACAGCCAGCATAGGTGTGCCAGGCGCCACGCCACAGGAATGGTCTGGCTCTCGTACTTAGTTCTCCGAGATGCTCAGTCAGTGGCCAGGAGCAGCCCAGGCAGGTGCGACCTTGGCCTGGACACTGAGGCAGATCCGAAGGTGTGGCCGCTGGAGGATGTCTACCGACCACGACAGCTTCTCTCAACACAAGATATGAGCAGCCCGCCTCCTTAGCCACCACACTGGCTTTTCAGATTTTTTGAGTCACCAGTAAAGTTCCAGTTGCTTTAGCTTTCAAAGTGACAGGGATTTAGGAAGCAAAAGCAGGAACCTTTGGTGATCCCTTCCATCACATTTAATTTGACTTGGGACTCTTATTTGGCAATATATTTAAACAAAAGAGATCAGATTTTAAACTGAATAATTCAATCTCCAGCTGCTCACTTTATTTTTTTAAATAAATTAAAACATTTTGTTCATTCTATGCAAAGTAAGCATTTCATGACAGCTAGTGGATTAAATTAAAATAAATTTTAATTCTTATTTGAAGACATCACAAGCAGAATGCCTTTTGTTCTTCTAGATTGATTTAAGGCAAATTGCTGTATGTACTACAGCAATTTTAAGTGTATTTAAAGTTTTTTTTAAAATTGGAATTATGTGAAATAGTCTAACAGTTTAAGTTTAAACGAGGCAATTAGCTGGTTACAACTGAAACTACCAGGCCCTATTTAAAATAATGAGGTCTGACAGTTATGGAATCTGAATTATTCATTGATAACTAGCTTTTCCTCATCTGCAAACCATGGCTAACGTTAATAACAGAGGTGTAAGTGTGATAACCAAAGAGTCTGACATTAAGAACACACACGCAAAAGTGCTAAATTCTTATTTAATTAAAAAAGATCATGATAGCAATATTTTTCCTGAAAGAAAATCATTAGGTAAAATGTGTTTTCTCATATGGTTCCTCTCTCCCTTTTCCTGAGGTGGGTTTTGCTTAAGGAAATAATTGTTTTTGGTTGTGTACAACAAAATAATTTCCTAATCATGTATTGTCAGTAAAATATAAAGAATCGTAAACATTTCTAATTGTTAACTCTTTAAGATAATTATTTTAGAATTCTAGTTCCCTTACTTGTAATCCCTAGAAACAAGTAAATTACACACTTCAACTTTTTAATTGAAAGAGAAAAGTACACCATAATAAATTACATGCAAAAAGGCAAATAACTCAATTGATGATCATTTAATTGAAGTGAATACTGTGATTACCATGAACCAATTTACTTATTGGCAGCACAGTTCAAAACTAATGGAATAAATCAAGTTGTTGCTCCCCATAATTTTGCAGCAAAGAAAGAAAACTCACAAGAGGTCACTAAGCATAAATCCATATTGTCCTTTACAGTCAGAAATGGTGTGACCAAAGGAGAGACTACCCTTTTATGTGAGGAAGCATGGGCAAAACTAAAAGGCATGACTGCAGACTCTTCCTTCCCACACTGAAAACAGCTGTTTTTTTTTATGTTTATTCAATTTTGAGAGAGAGAGGTAGACAGCAGGGGAGGAGAAGAGAGAGAGAGGGAGAGAGAGTCTCAAGCAGGCTCCACACTGTCAGTGCAGAGCCTGATGTGGGGCTCGATATCATGAACCGTGAGATCATGACCTGAGCTGAAACCAAGGGTCAGATGCTTGGCTGACTGAGCCACCCAGGTGCCCCAGAAACAGGGTTTTTAAAAAAAGAGAGGGGCACCTCGGTGGCTTAGTCCATTAAGAGTCTGATTTCAGCTCAGGTCATGATCTCACAGTTTGTGACTTTGAGCCCCACATCGGGATCTGTGCTGACCACTCAGAGCCTGGAGCCTACTTCGGATTCTGTCTCTCTCTCTCTCTCTCTCTGCCCCTCCCCTGCTTGCACCCTGTCTCTCTCTCAAAAATAAATAAACGTTAAAAAATAAACAATTAAAATAAATTTAAAAAGAGAAAAGAAAATAATCAATGACAGCAAAAACCTGTCCCTTGGTTTGTTACTCTGGTTGCTGTAAGTACCTGTCAACATTGGATCAAAATAAGTGACTCTATCTAATTTCCTCAGGCTGATACTGAGATTGTCCCCAGCCCACACTAATCAGGTTGACCATATGTCCCACTAGACAGGATAATATTGGTTTATACCTTTTGGTTCAGCGTAATTATTTAAAAATATACAGTGAACTTGTTTACCAATTATTCTGATTTGGCCATTTTAAAAATATAATAATAGGAGGAGAAGAAGGAGAAGGAGAAGGGGAAGGGGAAGGGGAAGGGGAAGGGGAAGGGGAAGGAGAAGGAGAAGGAGAAGGAGAAGGAGAAGGAGAAGGAGAAGGAGAAGAGTAATAATGGTAATAATGTTCCCACGTAATGAGGAGTTACTATGATGCAGGCTCTGAGCTTTAGGTCTCTATTATTATTACTATTATTACTTCCACTCAGTAGTTGGGCAAACTAAACTTTTTAGAGGTGAAATAAGTTGCCCAAAGTCACATTTAAGCTGAGTGCCACAATTCAGACCTCAGTCAGCCTGAATAAAAACCCATGCTTTTAACTCTTACACTAGATTTCTCCTGTTCTTTAACTCATGAAATTTCATGCCGTATCACAGAAACTATAAACTGATGGTCACAAATTCACTTCGAATATGCCCCGGCGTCAGAAAGCCAGTGAGTTTTAGAAAGCATAAATGGCAAATAATTTTAAGTTGAGACATTTACACAAATAAAAATATACACCAAAATAGATGAAGCAAAATAGCACAGCCAGCTCACAGGGCCAGAGAATCCCATATGTTTCAAGTTTTCTCCCTGGTGTTCATCAGCAGCACAACCTAGAAAAAAAGTGACTCTTGTTAAGCCTGGAGTGTCCCAAGAGTCCAAGTAAAGAATGTCCCAAAATGGGCTTTTAGATATGTCTCTGTTACTGGATTTATGGCTCAGCGCCTATGCATTTGTAACACAGTGGTCTTTTTAGTAAGACTTACAAAAGGAGGATTTGAAAGATGGCTTTTTTTATTAGTGCAGATATATACACCGTAACCTGATTTTTTTCCTTCAGTACAGATGTCAGTTACAGTATACCTATCATGCTCTGCAGATTGTGTCATTGGTCAAGAAAGGAGAGAAACCCCAATATAATGATTAATAATCAATGTGCCTGGCCTTTAAGTCCACCCAGAGGAGAAATGAAACACTGATATAGAATCTCTCCCTGAAGGAAGAAAAACACTGAGGGTGGAAAAAGAGGGCAGGATGAGCTACCCTTAGAGGAATATAAATAGTGGAGCTGTCTAGTGTTGGGTTCTGCTTGGTTTGTTCTAAAATGTTGTAAGTGAATGATACATGAAGTTTACATCATAGTTTCTTTTTGTAATAAAACCATTAATATAAAATAAAGTAAGTAAAATATAAGAATAATCATTTTAGGGAGTTTTTTTTTTTGACAGCTGCCCTGGTGCCCCCCCCCCCCCCACTTCTTTTCTCGACTGAACAACACAGCTTGAAACAGATGAAGGAAGGCTTGGCCATTGTGTCTATTTCTAATGATATGTGATCTGGGAGCTACTGCAATTCTTTCCCAGACTCGAGTAGGGTGAAATTGTCTCTAAAAAAGTCATCTGTACGTTCGGTGTCACCTTTCCCCTTAATTTGTTACTCTTCTTTTCTCCCTTCTTTCCCTCTCTGTTTGCTTCGGTGGACTGACTACATTTGTCCTTTAAGAGAAAGTCTGGTGGAGGTATTTGAAACTCCAATGCACCATCCCACTGATTATTTTATGCTAATGAATGAACTATCTAGCAATATAATATTTCACTTTTTGTGCCCTCCTGGTGGTAGCATAAGATAAATTCTGGAGTATCTTTAATTAACTAAGGGAAGCAGGAAGAAATCTCTGTGGATTAATAATATTTATGGCCCTAAAGTGAACAAAATAACAGATGAGGGTGGGAGGGGGCAAGTAAATGGTAGACAAATCTCAGAGAGTTAATTAAAAGAAAATTCATGCTTATTTTGGCCTTTTTGTCTGCAAATGGTCCTGATGCCAAGGAACAATGAATGGGAAATTTAAAATGTTTTCATTCTTTCTCCAAGCCTTTTTAGTCTAAATATCCCACCCATTCCCATTCCTCCTTCCCTCTACCTTCCACCACCACCCCATAGATTTGCACACATAACCACTCTAAGTTGGCCCCAACGCCTTCTCACAAAACTCCAGATTCTGTCAAAATCCTGATGACAGTTCTGATGACAATTCCTTAGACAGGGGCCCTCAATATTTGCTTGATTTGTAGGTTGAAATGAGTTAGGTGAAATAAAAGAAGCTGTGTGCATAGTTACAGCCTGACTGCTTTGCTCCCGAGCATTGAAGGAGGCTATCACTGAAGAATCTTATAGAAAGAATCAAAGCAATTCAAAGAATTTGGCCCTGGTTATCTCCCCAAAAGCCATAGTAAAAATCAACGTATCATCAACAAACTGGTTATCAGAAATAACTGCTACAAAGATTGGACAGAATGCATGGCTGGTGAGGACCAAAAAATCTGAGGATAGATAAAAGAAGAAACAGAAGGCAGGTCAAAGACCCACTGGACCGACCTTGATATTTGGTCTGTGGTATACTTCCTGATCTTGAGAACAAATGGACAGCATCTCTCTGATTTTAACTTAATAGGAAGGAAGACTATGGCAGACGCAAATGAAGTCAATACAAGTGTTGGGAATGAGACTTGTATCTCATAGTGAGATTGAAATTAATTTCTATTTCATTCTCAGTACTTTTGTGTTTTAAAAAATGTTTCTGGCAAGATATATTACTTTTATAGTGACTACAGCTGCTAACAGTATACACATAGTGAAAAGAATATATCAATATATATCAATACATATGTATATGTATATATATACACACATATATACATATATATTGAGGAGTATATTTATAGTTGACAAACTGGTTCAAGAAATATTCAAGACTAGTGCCTAAAGAGAGACATGAGATCCCTTACTTGGAAATTAAAATAAGACCTTTCCAGAAGAATTTTGAATTCTTTATAGACTGCTATAGTAATCCCTACAGACTGACTAAAATTCCACAGTAATTGATACTCCTTTGGTAACTAACTAAAAGCACCTAGATCCTTTTTTAACCTCAAGAGTAAGAGGGAGGTCATCCTGACAATATCTTTACGTAACCATGATTCCCCCTGGATCAAACCTCACGTTTTCCATGTCGATCCCAGCTCCTACCCCACAGTGTGGAGCCTCAGTGAGCCTCCTACAGTGTAAAACCGCAGTTCCTTGATGCCAAGATACCCTAAAGACAAGACTAAGTTTCAGCCTTGAATAGAGTTGGTTCCCAATTCTGTAATAGGCCTATTTTTCTTTCCCTTCCTAAGGCCCTATGACCTCGTGCAATGTAGCTGGAAAAACCGGAACAGCCAATAAAGTTGTACAAGTTGTGCATAGATGTCTTCAGCCAAGTGAAATATGTGGAGCTGAAGGTTCAGACGTCCTTCACCAACATTTGTGCCCTCGCCAACATCATGGGGGGGGGGGAGGGGAGGTGTCTTTTAGTAACTCATCCGCCCAGAATAAGTGGGTTTTTTAAATAATTTATTCTCAGATAGGAAAACTTTTATAAGTTCACAGAAAGAGGCCGTATGTGCTAGCAGTGACCGTGACAGAAACCCATTTTGGCATCCTCTTAGCTGTTCACTTTCAAGCAGCCCCACATCTGTGATACCATCCCCCTGTCCTACATCTCATGCCCTTGGGGGCTCTATTTGGAGATGAGGTCTAAAAAATCACTCAAGCTAAGGTATTGATGTCTTGTCCTGGGAAGCATTTAACTGAGGGCTTTGA
This sequence comes from Panthera uncia, assembly GCF_023721935.1. Taxonomy (NCBI): domain Eukaryota; kingdom Metazoa; phylum Chordata; class Mammalia; order Carnivora; family Felidae; genus Panthera; species Panthera uncia. Next base: position 68,119,757 of record NW_026057584.1, on the reverse strand, counting down.
CTGATCCACACCACCCAGAGCCGCAGGAAATTTACTTACTGGAAGGCTGGCAAGGAAGCCTGGCTACTTTGCCCTCTAGCCTTGCAACTCTCCCTACTTAGAGGCAGAGCTGATCCCCCACGTGTCCTTTGTAATCCAACAATACGCAGGCTCCTATCTCTACTTTTGATCCACGGTCTATCCCCTCAAAAGTGCTTGGGTCGTGCAAGACCATCAGCTGAAGATATAAAAAATAAATGGGCCAATGTCCACCTGCACCGAAAGAGACCTTTCAAAGATTTCAGTTCAAATCCTGAACGCTTATAACCTGGGTGGCTTTGGCCAAGTCACCTCACTTAAACAATATAGGATTATTCTGAGGAATAAATTAGACATTTACGCCAGGGCGATAAATGGCAAAACGGCAAAATGGCAGGAAGATGGCACACACAAAATAATATGCATGGAATTCGAAGCAGAACAATCCATGGCCTCTATAGATCTGGCACCACATATGCTACTGTTACTAATATAAATAACCAAGAGATGGATTTATCAGATAGGATAATTGCAGGAGAAAGAAATGCAATTAATACAAGAGGAACTATTTTAAAAATCTGTTCCTAAGTTTATTTACAGTACCATTGCGTGAACATGAAAATCAAAGACTGCGGGCATAGGTATGTTAGCAGCATCACCAACCATAACAGAGTTACCGTGGGAAAATATGTCTTTAACATTGGGATTCCTTCTTGGCATCTTCCCTCATGGGACTTGTTCTTTCATTGAATTACTCATTTTAATTGAGAATTATAAACCTCACAGGGGGGTATCATCATGCTGAGATGAAAATGACAGAAGTTTTTATAGACTTCTTTTTATGCGTGTTAGGTTGATGATAGCATGCTCCAGTTTAATTTAATAGATAAAAACACTTCTGTTTCTTAAATACAGAAAATAGATGAAATACTGCTTGCTTTTCACAGCCACGGTCTAAATACTTGTATTTCTAATTTTTATGATCTACTAAACTATTCACAGAAACTTTCATCAACAAAGCGTGCCATTTCTTAACATTACTGTCAGTCTAATTTTTAAAATGTTTTCTATTAACTTCAGGAAAACACACTCCCACTCACATTTCCTATGGATGTGCTTACATCCTAAAATTTTCCATGATCCCATTGCCAAATTCCACTGTGAAAACCTCACCCTGTAAACAAAACAGAAAAGTTGATGAAAATGTGTAAGGGAAAGGTTGATGGTATCACAAGACAGGTTTACATCAAAATATGGAAACTCAGACTGGGCATTAACACCTACATATACAGAACATGTACATTTTTAGTTTTGAGCTCATCTAGCACACAGCTTGAAGTTGCCTAAAAATGAGATAGCAAAAGAAGCATTTTTTTTTATTAGTAGGTACTAAGACCCTAGGATTTCAGATATTTTGAAGAACCACAGCATTAGCAGGAGCCGTGGAAATGATGCGAGTCATCCTTTTTCTTCTTAAAGATACGGAATCTGAGGCTTAAGCATCCGGGTATTTTGCCCAGATCAAAGGAAAGGACGTGCTGATGGAAAGTTGGAGTTACAGGGCAAGGGGCAGAAGCCTATGAGACGGTAAGAAGGAGCACACAAGCTCGCACAAAACCCTTCTTCACGCTCCAGTCTCATGAGCCCCTCTCAGACTCCTTTCATTCATGTTTCTACTCTTTGTGTTTGTACCTTTTTTAAAAGCCTTCTAATGACTTTGGAAGAAGTCCCATTCACATTAACTTCCCATTTGTCAAATGGCTCATCTCCTTTAAAATCATTTCCAAAATGCTATCTTTTATTGGAAACCTAATCCAATAATAAAAATGACTGACAGTTATTGAACAGTCGACCTGTGCTCCCAAGAGAAGATCAGAGATTGATGGCCACCTATCACTGTCACAACTACTCCTTCCTCACAAGGCCAGGATGCACCGTGACTGTATTCCCCTTGTGGCATTCACTGTGCTGAGCTTGGAGTTAGAAATTAGTCTGAGTTCAAGTCCTGGCTCCATATCTTAAAAGCCATGCCTCACTGGGCCACTTAACTCTTCGCTTTAACTTGATTCATTTCATTTCAAATTCATTTCAATTTGTGATGCAGTCTCTGTGACTGTGACACACACCCAACATACTCCCTCTTCCTGGGCATCCAGCTCAATTAGACTTGCCAACCCTTTGCATCAGGGCGAAGTGTGTGACTACATCATCTGACCAATGAAATGTGAGCTGAAGTGACTTGTCACTTGTGGGCGGGAGCAGTTAAGAGTGGGCCTGCCTTCCCCATGCTTTCTCTCTTCCTGGTTTGCTGGCTGGATGTTGAATTCCACACTTGGGGGATGGTGGAATCTCCATCAGCCTGTGTGTAAGTAACTCTGTGAAGCTGAGACATCTTCTACCCTCTCCAACCTGCACCATACTAGAAGATGAGAAAGGGGAAGAAAGCCTTTGACATGTGAAGTCACTTAAACTTTGCAGCTGTTTGTTGCAGCAATGAGCCTGCCCTGGTTAGTAAAGTCCTTGGGAACAGACGTGAGGTGTAGAGGAAGAGGAACAGCCATTGAGAAAGGTGGTTGGGGTTTGCAGTTTCCCTGTCACAGAGCTACTCTCAGAAACTCCTTTTTCCTCCCTGCATCACAAGCATAGGGCGTTTTAAACCCCTTCAGATATTTTTTCCTATTCAGTGTCCACAGAAAATCTTGTTGGGACAAAGGTTTTTAAAAATGGCCGAAAAACCATTGAATTATAGAATGAACTCTGGTCATTTTCGTCATTATCATAGCTTATTTTAGCCCCTGGATAAATGTTAAGGAAACAGTGCATAAAGCTAAAAAGGCACAGTTCTTCTGTCTGCTTTAATTGAACCTTAAAAAAGACATCATGTTCATCTTCAAAGAGAAATTTGATCATGGTACTTTCTTATGTTAAAACCTGTAGCGGTTCTCAGTTGACAACGTGCTGTCCTTACACATAAGGCTCCTTATGTTCTGGCCCCACCAACTTCACCTTTAAAATCATATGGCATTGTGGTTAAGAACTCAAAATCTGGTATCTGATTTCCCAGGTTTGAATGCGGGCTCTGCCATTAACTGTTTGCATGATCTTGAGCAAATTGTCTAGCTTCTCCAGCCTCAGTTTCCTCATCCACAAAGATAGAAATGTCTCATGAAGTTTTTAAGAGTTGTAAATGCATGGAATAGCATCTCATGTTTTAGAGCAGCATCAGACATGGTATGATCAGCAATATTAATTATTGTTGTGATTGCACAATGTTGTCTGATGAAATTTTATACCATAATTTATGCTTAAGGGACTATGCTGGGCGTGCAGAAGAAACGATAAAATATAAACCATAGTTTTTGTCCACTAGAACCTGTCAGGCCAGGTAGGAAATTTTTAGACTTGAAAAACATTAGCTTTAGTAGGTACACAATATATGCTTACCTTAATTGAAATTTTAAAAGGAAGGCTTATACTATACTTTAAATATATTCCTTGAAAACAAGCCTAATATCAAAACCCCTTTTCATAAAATTTTTATTACATATTTTAAACTACATATTCAGCATTTTACCAGAAGGGGAAGAAAAAAATTTTTATCTTCAGAGATTTAAAAATGTTTGGTATCAGAAACCACATTGAGATAATAAAAGTAAATATCAATTAGCCATATCTTAAATGTGAAGCTTGCTAAAGCTTCTTAGTGTTGCTAAGTGCACTTATTACATATGCAAACAAAAAATATACTGTGTATTTTTTTTCTCCACAAAGATTATCTTCAGCAGTAAGTTTTTAGAGTTCTGTTCACTCTGAGATTAAATATGCAAAAGAAGAGCTTTCCCATATTTTATTCCCTTAGAATATTTTAATAAAAGATTAACTTCTGCTATCAACACTGTTACGTTTTTTACTTGCAATATCTTTCTCCTGATTTTTACCCTCGTCTACCTGGTTCTATCACCTTGAATCAGAGCCTTCTCTTGCTGTTTTTTCAACCTTTCAAATGCTTGTAGACAATGATGGAGGTAGGGAGAATGCCAGCAAACACAGTTCTAAGACCTCTTTGCCCCACCAGCTCACAACTCATTTAACAATATACAAATGATTTAACAGTAATACCAGCCGCCGTCCCACAGGAAATCATTTTGATTCCCACCACTGCTTGCAGATGGAGGTCATGTTTCCCTCTCTCCTTAGTCACTGCTCAGCCAAACTCTTCATATTTACATAATTCTCCCAGTAGCGTTAGGTAAACTTTCTGAAATCGGAGCAGTTGGTGGAGTTGCACCTCCAGAAAGCGATGTGGAACCGGAGGAATGAAGAGATCCTGGGCTAGGCTGGGAGTGAATTTGTGTTTGCCCCGCCCTAGCATATTCTCCATTTTCTCCTTCAGATCCATTCTCCACTTTATCCGTTCTGCTCTGCGCCCTTGGAGACTGACTTCTATGGCCTTATTCTCTGACTTTCTGTTCAGTTTGATCAAATTGAGGCACTGAGGAGATCAGAGGGCAGGAAAAAATTGGAGTTGGACTATTTATAATTACTGGCTCCCTCCCTGCTGTGCCTCAGATTGGCAACGACTATATTCCTGTATTTATAACCACAGTTTATGTCCGAGGGCCATCCCTTACATCTGCAAATATTCCCTCCGGATTCCAGGAGCAGTTTTCTCTCCTTCCCTTTTCGGCTTTAGGTTGTCAACATCTCTCCTACCGTTGCGAGTCCCTGTGTGACTCATCATTGCTTGTTAGTTTCCCTTAATCCCACCCGCTTTGTCATTAGTACATTTTTTTAATGTTTATTTTTGAGAGAGAGAGAGAGAGAGGGAGGGAGAACGCAAGCAGGGGAGGGGCAGAGAGAGAGGGAGACACAGAGTCTGAAGCAGGCTCCAGGCTCTGAGCTGTCAGCACAGAACCCAATGCAGGGCTGGAACTCACCAAGGCGAGATCATGACCTGAACCGAGGTCTGACACTTAGCCGACTAATCCTCCCAGGTGCCCCTGTCAATAGTACTTTTGATGAAGTCTCTTCAATTGCCCCCTTTTAAGAGTGCTCTCCTTTTCCCACTGGGACCCTGGCTGAAAGTGACCTAAACCTGAATCACATAGATAATATCAGATAGTTTCGACCGGGTCAAAACTGGTGGGCACTCTAGATGGTATCTAAAAACCCAAAGAAGAATGAGTGTTTTCCATCTGAAAGCTCAGGCAAGTTTGCATTATGGCAAATCCAGAAGTAAGTGCAGATTTAAGACAAGATTGCTCAGAAAAGGGTGATTAGAAGCTATTAACTTCAAAGCACCTAAGGGAACTTACCATTTCTTTCATGTGTTGAACTCCTCAGTCCTCCCAAAAGGCAGGGAACACCTGAATTTGAGAGAACCAGCACACGGCACGATGGAAATGAGACTGACCTGGGAGTTAGAGGCCCTCGTTCCAGTGCCAGCTCTCTCACAGATATTTGGGACGACCTGGGGCAAGTCACTAATTTCCCTGACTTCAGCTTCTTTTCAGTCTTCAGGAGGACAAAGCTGTACGTCAGGGCCTCCCAAATCCTGCCACATTTTCAACATAAGCACAGTTCGTGACATGAAACCCACTTGTGAAATACTGGCTCAATCATACGTGCCACATTCTGAAGTCCATATTTTCATATAGCCCAGAGACCATTCTACGTTGTCTTGAGTTATAGTCGACTTGAAAGGAGGGGAATTGCCCTGTTCGATGCATGCTGCTGCCTATTCAGCTTCTAGAGGCAATGACCATGCCTTCCCTCCAACCTCACAATAGTCCATGCCTGATGGGGTGCTTTACTAGTGCCTCTCCCGTCATCCACACATGAGGGGATTCATGTGTGAATTAGAACTCTTTCCTGGTCGGGGAACGGTGAATCGATACTAGAACAGCAGCATCGGATGCCTATCCTCCATATGAACATTCTTTTTATCTGATCTAATCACACTCAAGTTCCGTCTTAATAAGCCAAGCCTTTTCACAACTCTGTTGTGAAATATAGCATTCCCTCTGCCCGAAATGCTTGTGTTCAAGTTTTCAAACTTCCCCTTTACCTTCAAAACCCCATTCAAATATTACTTCCTCTGTGAAACATTTTCTTGAGCCCCCTTTCTTCTCTGTTCTTCCTACCCCTATCGTCATCTCATCACACTGCATTGTGCTTTTCCATTTACCTGTAATACATCTCCTACCAGCACCAAGAAGCAATGAGCTCTTCTGGATCATCTTTAGTCCCCAACAGAGAGCCTCGTAGGAAAATGTGTACTATAAAAGGTAAAAACATTATTGAATAAACACATGATAAAATCAAGCACCTTTCCATCAATAGAAGTTCAAGATAGACTTGCTTTGGTTTACAAAAAAAAAAAAAAAAAGTCTTCCTTTGTAGGAGATCGACATATTCACGTTGTGAGTTGTAAGAAGGGATATGGTCAGAGATGAGGTTTAGGAAAGGAAGATCGGAATGATGTCGATCGGGTGTCTGAGATACTCAGGAGTCATTGCCAAAAGGTTTTCTCTCTGGTTGGTATTTGTGATTCAACTATGGAAAACACTCTCCTATACCTTTGGAAAGATCACTGAGGATATTATTTCATTATTTTTTCTTGTTTCTGTTTTTCTAACAGCTCCTCTGGCTAAACCTGATTCCCGCAACTAACCACTCACTCCATTGTCTTATGCCCCTCTTCTTCTTATCAATGCATGCCCTCACTCTAATCCAGTTCACAGATTTAATGCTTTATCTGTTGAATGCATGGATATGATTTTTTAAATCAAATAAATTATAAGTACATATGAGTCCTCTCCTCCCTGGGGACACCACTTTTTTGGGGGGAGGATAAATGCAAACCATTTAGGGACACACTTTTTTTTTTTTTTATTAGCTGATGATTTTTTTAAGAGTAGGAAATCAAGTGTTTAGTTTAATAATGTACCACTTGGGGCGCCTGGGTGGCTCAGTCGGTTAAGCGTCCGACTTCAGCTCAGGTCACGATCTCGCGGGTCCGTGAGTTCGAGCCCCGCGTCGGGCTCTGGGCTGATGGCTCAGAGCCTGGAGCCTGCTTCCGATTCTGTGTCTCCTTCTCTCTCTGCCCCTCCCCCGTTCATGTCTGTCTCTCTCTGTCTCAAAAATAAATAAACGTTAAAAAAAAATTAAAAAAAATAATGTACCACCTAAGGAAATTCTAAAACCTAAGCTTAGAATTTTTCACGCAGCTAAAGATTCTTTGCTAAGGTCAAAAAGAGTTTCAGGGTTGGATTATTGAAAATATTAAATATTTTCAATAAAAAAGATTCCTGGTTTATTAAGAATTTCAGAATGAATTTATAATTGGTATATTTTTATATTTTTGAAATGTTTTGTCAATTCTGTTCAAAACTTTATTTCATGTCTTATGTTTCCTTGTTGTTATTGTCCTTACGTATTTGTAAAAGGGCAGAATAACATTTTATCTCTGCTAATACCACTGTTCTGACTCCATATAGTCACCATAAAGTATGATGGTTACAGCTTGATAGCCTTTCTCTCTCTCTTTCTCTCTTTTTCTTCCCTTCTTCCTCCACCTCCTCCTTCTTTCTCTTTCTTCTTCTTCTCCTCCTTTTTCTCCTTCTCCTTCTTCTTTTCTTTTATCTTTCAAGAGTATTTTCAGACCATCCGAAGAAACCAAGCTTATACGTTGCTCAAATCTTTGCTTTATATTTTATTTTCCTGTAGTACTGTATGACTTGAAGAAGCAAGCTGAAATTTGTCAGAATATTGTCAGGGGCAAGGCATGCAAAATCCAATCTAGTTTCACCAGCCCTATTAGCTTTTCCACTTTCCATGCAAAAATTATTTCTGTCAATATTTTAATTTCAACTAGACGGGGTGGAAGGAATGAGTGACATCTAAGCAGATGGTTGTCAGAAAACTGATGACTGCATACAGTGTTGTGATTAAGAATTCGGAAATAAATACTTGCAGTTTGCTGTAAATATCTGGCATCTACATACATCCTCCCAAAGAACTCAATCTTACAGATCACATGGAATTAATAAAAAACTTATATTTTGATAACATATCTTAATAAGTGACTAAAGTATTACATAAGTATTGGCTAGATCCTTAAAGACCAATAAAAAAGTAAGCTTAGGAGGACATAAATATGACCTTAAAAATCATTATTCAGCTTCCTTATTAACTTTCTAAGCACCTTGAAAGCTGTGTGTTGGCGGCTTAAATAGAAAGAAGTATAATTAGAATCACACAAATTATTTGCCAGTGATTATGAGGGTCAGAGAGGACCACCCTGAGTCGGTATACCGTATACTATATTGCATCTTCAAATCAATATTCAATTTTGCATTTTTGGAAAAGCTTGGTTTTACGGGTTTAAGCTAATGTGGAAAAGAAACACCTCCCAGAAGCGTTTCAAACTTTTTTGACCATAACCATCTTATGGGCTGAATTGGATCCCCCTTAAAGATGCTGAAGCCCTAACTCCCATTGTCCATACATGTGGCCTTTTTTGAAAATGAGGTCTTTGAAGATGAATTAAGATAAGGTCATTAGGGTGGGCCTGAACCCAATATGACAGTGTCCTTATAAGCGGGAGACACTTGGACATAGAGAGAGACAGGTACCTAGAATGTCATGTGAATATGAAGGCAGAGATTGAGATGATGTGCCTGCAAGCCAAGGATGCCAGCAAAGCAGGTAGGAGAGAGGCATGGAATGAATTCTCCATCACAACCTTTGGAAGGAATTAATCCTGCCAACACTTTGATCTCAGACTTCCAGCTTCCAGAGTGTGAGACAATACATTTCTGCTGCTTAAGCCACCTAGTTCATGATAACTTTGTGATGGCAGCCCTGGCAAAAAAAATCAATGCAATCCACAATCAGAAATGCTTTGAAATCTACAATAGCCACATGTATGTAAAAAGCAGTGTTTTCACAAAACAACATTTGCCTTTGATGCACTGGTATTTTCAAATCCACAGGGTTTTTTTTGTTTTTTTTTTTGTAAATTTTTTTTTTCAACGTTTTTTTATTTATTTTTGGGACAGAGAGAGACAGAGCATGAACGGGGGAGGGGCAGAGAGAGAGGGAGACACAGAATCGGAAACAGGCTCCAGGCTCCGAGCCATCAGCCCAGAGCCTGACGCGGGGCTCGAACTCACGGACCGCGAGATCATGACCTGGCTGAAGTAGGACGCTTAACCGACTGCGCCACCCAGGCGCCCCAGGGTTTTTTTTGTTTTAATTTTTGTTTGTCACCACTCATAAAATTAATTTCTTGGAGTCAAAACCCACAGTTTAGAAAACATTAGACTAAAGGGAAGAACAATATTTAGCTCCTACACAGTGGATCACTTTTATTTACGCGACCAAAAAAGATCTAAGATAAGATCAATTTTTTAAAGGGTATGATATGCACTCCCAGTGAAAAACATTCATAGGATAAACATTATTTACAGGAGTTATTTAAAATTGGCGCTTCTCAGGATCCACATAAGAGTGAAACCATATGGTATCTGTCTTTCTCTGTATGGCTTATTTCACTTAGCATCACACTCTCCAGTTCCATCCATGTTGCTACAAAAGGCCATATTTCATTTTTTCTCATTGCCACGTAGTATTCCATTGTGTATATAAACCACAATTTCTTTATCCATTCATCAGTTGATGGACATTTAGGCTCTTTCCATAATTTGGCTATTGTTGAGAGTTGTATGGAAACCAATTTGACAGTAAATTTCATATATAAAAAAATAAAAAATTATAAAAATAAATAAATAAATAAATAAATAAATAAGCGGTAAAAAAAAAAAATAAATAAAATAAAATAAAATAAAATTGGCGCTAAAAACTCTAGGCCCAGAACTGATGAGTAGGATTCTAAGTGGTTCTCAAGTATTTCTCTGACCTCAGCTGCTACTGTTCAAATAATTCCTACCCCAATTCCCATTTTGGCTGTGGTTTATTTTGAACACTGTTGAGCAAGTGTAAGTAGGAGAAGACCTTTGAACAGTGGTTAAGTCACTAGTTGTAAGTGACTCAAGATCAGAGGTGATTGTATTCTTTAGCTCACAACTTGAAGAGATGTGGCCTCATTGGAGCCTCTATTTCTGAATTTCTAACCTTCCGTGTCCTTATATCCACCTCTTTTCTCCCTCAATCCTATTTCCTCTATCCTTTACAGGTTCTCTTCTCTCCCACTTTAGTCAAGTTTTTGATTCTTCCCTCATACTTGGTATGCCCCACTCTCTGCTCTTCTATATCTGCTTTCTTGTCTGTTGTTGGCTAGGTTTTTTGTCTTTCCTCCCTTATCTGTCTCTGGATTTTTGTTGTTTTATCCTTCTCTCCTTGAACTCACATTGATATACAGAATTGAGTATTTTTAGGGTTGCATATGATGAACTAAAATTAACAACTTCTATTTTAATTGTAAGAAGAAGATACACTGAATTTATTTTTTTCTCTAATGCATGTTAAAAGTGTAAATTTTTACTTTTTACAATGTAATCTTTAATTGATCTTCTCAATGGTCAGAAGCCCCTGGTGGGAAAATCAATCAATCAATCAATCTAAATCAGGGCAACAAAATGTGTTAAAAAAAAAAAAAAGAGGGAGAGAGAGAGAGAGAGAAATTTGACTAAATTAAAATTAGGGACTTCTGTTTATCAAAACATATCATTGAGAGAGTGGAAGGCAAGGTAGTAAGGGGGAAAATATATTTGCTGAATATACATAATATACATATTAAAGACTTGGATCCAAAATATGTAAAGAACTTCTAAAATTCAATGAGGAAAATAGTAAAGGCCCCACTAGAACTATGGGTAAAAAAGTCAACAAGCATTTTCCAAAACAAGAAGTTCATTTGGTCAATAAAACACGAAAAGACAAACAAACAACAACAATAACAAAAAAATCCTCAGCTTCTTTAGGGAAATGGACTATGAGCTAATAGAAGGACCAACATTTGAAAAGTTAACAACATAAACATAATAGTATGTATTTGCAACATGTTGAGCAACTGTGACTCCCATATTTTTCAGTGGTAGTATAAATTTTGTGTTTTTTGGTTGTGTTTTTAAAGATTTGATTTTTAAGTAATCTCTACCCTCAATGTGGGGCTTGAACTCATGACTGCGAGATCAAGAGTCACATGCTCTACCAACTGAGCCAGCCAGGCGCCCCAGAAGCATGAATTTTGGAAAACTGATTAAAAGTGTCTACTCATGCTGAGCATCCACAGAAATGACAACTCAGCAGTTCCATTCCTGGGTTTATACCCAAGAGAAAGACATATCTATGACTATCAAACGACATGTACAAGAATGTTCACTGGAGCTTTATTCCTAAAAAGACCAAACTAAAAACAACCCAAAGGTCCATTGCTTTTAGAATAGATAAATGACTTGTGATATTTTCATATGATGAGAATGAATAGATACAGATACACTTAGCAATATGAATCAGTCTTGTAAACACAACCAGACACAAATTCCATTCACAGAAATTGCCTTCATAGAACGTTTCAAAACAGCCAAACTAATGGATGATCATTAGGAGAGCAGTGATTGAGGAGGCAGGAAGGAACCACCTACATCCTATTGCAAAGATATGTTTATTTTGTGAAAATTTGAAGGTAGCACACATGATTCACTTTTCTGTGTGTACATTAGAATTCAACAAAGCGTTTGCTTAAAAAGTAAAATTTTAAAACAGGAACCTATATGTTATCGCTTTTTGAGAAACACAAAACCAATATCAGGACACCAACCATTTTCACCTCCACCCCTACACATTTGCCAGACATACTGTAGTAAATCCTACCGCAGTGTTTATTATTTATTGAGGCTTTCTATGTGTTGGGGTGAGTGCATTCTAGGAATTAGCACATTAAATCCTTCAAACTGTGCTATGAATAAATATCATTATTACCTGAATTTTACCTAAATATCATTATTACCTGAATTACTCGGTCAAACCGTGTTTCAAAGCAGCAATATAGTTTGCTCAGGTTTTAAAAACCCAAGGCAACACCTTTCTACCATCCTTGTTTGATGCTCCAAACAGAGTTGTTGACAGTGAGAGCATCTGATCCAGGGTAAACGGGGAAGTAAGACGTTGTGAAATATAAGAGTTCCTGGTCCTTGAAAGAGATGGGCAGGTGTGGGGAGCGGGGATGTGACTCTTGCTTTGGCTCCAATTGCATCTTGAGTCCAAGGATAAAGATGGCCCCGTTAAGCGTCTCAAATGTGAGACCAGAGAAAAACAGACAAGAGACTCAATTTGGGTCCCCCTACTTATTTGCCCCCTGGGTTTTCCATGTGGATGAACACTGGAAGCACAATTTAGTTCCTCCAAATAATGAAATCATATCTAAGATACACTTCAGTTCTGACACTCTGTGGTTCTTCAATTCTCAGAAATGGCATAAAGTGTGAGAGTTGCTATAACATTTTTCCTAAGCAAGAGAGCAAACAAGTACTGTTAGGAGAATGTTGAATTCAATATTTTCTGAAGCTTTCCCCTGTGGTGAAGAAATGATGCGTTCTGAATGGCAAAATAGTTTCAGGGCTGCATATCTTATGCTGTCTCAACCTCAAGATCCAAGGGTCTGTGTATGCTGATTCATAGAGGTCTTTCCTAGGGATTTTGTAAAAGTAGCATAGATTTGGAATACATACATACGGCAGTATCATGAAACAAGACAGACGAGAAATGGATTGCCATTTCTTCTTCAATAGAGTAAGTCTTTAATATCACAAGGGATGCGATAATCCCTGAAATATCATCTTATTGTGAGCCCAAATCTAATTTCCCTCCTATTTTCAAATTATAGACATTGATGAAATGAAATGAGCAAGAGAGTACAAGACAGAGAATTTAATTTACTTAGAATAAAAAAGAATTAAAATAATCTCAACAATTTTAATCTATAAAAGTTCCCTAACACTGTGGAAGGAGTTTGTCAAGAAAGAGAACGTCACGTGACCAACTCTCATTTGACATCATTCTGGGAACTCTTGCAGAGAAACAAGCCTTTTTAGAAAAAAAGGTCGGATTGAAGAACACGGATTGAAATGATTAGGAGCTAGCACAATCATTTTGAATGCAGGCAATAAAAGGGAAAGATAGTGCCCAGTCTTGACAAGATATAGGAGAATCTAGAATTACGCTTTGGCATTTTCAAATTCTTACTGTGATAGTAACTATGGCACTTGATATTTAAAATGATAGATAATTTTCTGGTTCTGAAAACATTGTTGCTGTTTACTTCATAGAACTGAAAAACCAAACTGAAACAGGTGTGGAATTCACCTTGTTAAAACTAAAGCTGAATTTGTGATATTAAAAGAAGTTGCAGAGTTTTTAGAAAAAAAAAAAAAGCATCAGAAACTGAAACATGTTCCAGTAAGAAATAAAGCCCCGCTTTCAAAAATGTTGTTGAGAAGTAAAGAAAGATATTCTGTGAAGACCCTGAATGTTTCATATATATTACTCTACTGTTATGGTGTGATAACTAGATAACATGTTTCAGTGAAATGGAAAAAAAAAAATCAATTTTAAGAACCAGAACAGCTTCGCAGATCCTTCATAAAAAGTACCTTCCTCATCATCTTGAGGAGAAGGTTAAATAAGATAGTCCATACAAAGTGCTTAGCACCTAGCAAGCCACATCGTAAGCGCAAATAAACCTTCAGTTCATTATTGACATCTCACTTGTTTCCCCATAGTGAGGATTTCAGAGCAAATACACAAAACGTGCATAGCAGTATTTGTTTAGGTACTTTACTTTTTCCTGATGTTTATTCATTTATTTTGAGAGAGAGAGAGAGAAAGAGACAGATTGAGTAGGGCAGGGGCAGAAAGAGAGGGAGAGAGAGAGAGTCCCCAGCAGGCTCCCCACTGTCAAAACAGAGCATGATGGTGGCACTTGATCCCAGGAGCCACGAGATCATGACCCGAACCAGTATCAAGAGTCAGAAGTTTAACCGACTGAGCCACCCAGGCGCCCCTAGTTATTTTTTAAAACAATAATACAATTTCACTGTGGAAATAATTCGTGGTTTTCATTTGATAAAATGAAATATACGCGAGCAGACCTCAGCCTCTATGAAGGTACATCGTTAAACAACAGGTGCTGTAATCACTGAGGAACACGTTTCTTGAGAACCTACTAAGTGAAGCGCTTTTTGCCAAGTGCTGTTTTAGCAACTCAAATGTCAGAATCTGAAAGTCGTCACTACTTAGAATGTCCCTTAACTCTGAGACTTTTATTGAGGTCCTCCAAGAAAACACGGTTTCTTCAGTAATTTTCTAACCACCACCAGCGTCACCTTTTATGATGGCTGAATTTGAGAAGGAAATTCTCATTTTAAACGGTGTGTTTTTATAGGAACTTATCAAACACTGGCCTTTAGCTGTTGTTCTGTGACAGCCCCTCTATTAAAATCCTGATGTAAACAAGTGGAGAAGGTGAACTGGAAGCATAGATATTTGCACGGCATTACTGTCAGGTAAAATTTTAAAGATCGGTTTTATGAACCCATTATTTGCAGTCAAGGCTTTTGACTACAGCATCTGAAATCATTTACGGAGACAAAATGTTTTGTCAAAACACACTGCTGGGAGTCAGTGTAGCTTCTTTTTATGTAATTCAATTTAGTCCTGTTGTTTGCATGAAAGAGAAAATTCTAGCTGAGCAGCCAAAATGAGCCAGTAAAAACTGACAATATGGTGAGCATCAGAGGCAATTAAAATTAAATGCTTTTTGTCGACATTTTATTTCTTAATAAGTGGGTAATTGCATTGTGGTGTACCTGGTGACAGGCTAAATTAAGAAGGTATCGGCATCTTCGCTAGCTTCTGCCTATCAAATTCACACTTAGTTTTGAATTCTACATCAGGTGGAAGAAAACCTTCAGCAAGTTTTCCTTCCAAAATATATGTCTGGGTAATGAGACCGCCATGCTATCAGCTGGAGCTATTTTGACACAGGCAGGGACCCAGTTTAGAAACAACCAATGATGGATGGGCTGAGATAAAAGAAGATGTGTATAGAGCTGGGTCTTCCAGAACCAGTACTAGAGGTCATGTCAAGCACCATCAGCATAAAGGAGCCGGCCGTTAAGTAACACAGAATTCTCTGACTTTCCAATGACAAACTTCTCCATCTAGCAAAGTATCAGATTTCAAAAATAGATATATTCTTGTGAATTAATAGGACTTGACAGAAGTGCGAGAAAATGAGTAAACTTTGCTCATTTGGAGACCAGTTTATCCAATTAAGATATAAGCCTTTATTTGAATACCTATTAACATGCCAAGCACTTCACTAGGATTTGAGAATGAATTTTAAATCATATGTGAGATTCTTGCCCTTAAGTGATAACCTAGTCTGGCAGGACAGAAAGGCTGGTAAATAAATACGTGCAACAGAAGTTTAAGGTATTATGGAAATCACAGCATGTAAAGTTTTGAGTGGAGACTCAAAAGTGGTTGGGTCTGTCTTAAAAGGTTCTGTAAAAGAGATTTCTGAGGGCTGTGGACACGCTTCCCATATTGCAGTGCGGGTGGAAAAGACTTTGCTGTGAGATGTTTCCAAGAAGTACAAGTATCAAACAGTATGGAATGTTGGGAAGAAAAATAAATAGCATGGGGGAGGGAGGTGTGGAATGGAGGTATGGAACTATGGTGTTTACAGCATGGATTTTTTTTAGGGATGGCTCAGGAGGTTATGACAGAGGCCAGTTCGTGATAAAAGAGTTTGGACTTCAACACTTAAATAATACAGAGTTCTTGATTACAGCAGAGGGGAAATATCAGATTTGCAGATTTGGATCATTATTTTAGCAATAATGTGGAGCATTAAGTAAAGCAGGGCATGATCTAGCGCAGGAAAACCAGTTGTAATCTACTGAAATTAGAGGAAGAAGACTAGAGACTAAGGAAGTAGCAAGTGGGCATAGAAGAGGGACATGTGGAACACAGAACTGACAGCATTAGTGGAAAGTGGTATTAATGAGTTTCGTTGGAGGCGATTGCTAAGTTTGGTGCTTGGGTGATCAAGTGGATGGTGACATCCTTTAATAACATTGGAAAATAATAATAACAAGAACAACTAGCATTGAGAACTTAGACTTTTATGATCTCATTTAATTTTTATGATATCTAAATAAAGTAGGCACGATTTCCATTTGTCTTACTGAAAAAAACAAATGAGGCTTAGAGCTGGTAAGTAACTTGCCCAAAGTCTCTTCAGTAGCGTGTGATACAAATGGCACTCAAACCTAAGAATGCTTGATTCCAACATAAGTTAATTTAGTTATGACGTTATATCTAAGAAAATGAATAGGAATTATTTTAGACATTCTGAGGTTGAGATGTTTATTGAGATAGTTTATAGGTGGAAAGAAAGGTCTGGGATTCTTAGTATGTGACTCATAGTTGAAGGCCCAATGCGTATACAGAGAACAAAAAGAAGAGAATTGCAGGCAGAAGCCAGGCGTTTTATATTTAAAAGGCAGACAGGAGGTGATGAGCGCCACAAATGTCTGAGAGATAAAAAGAAAACCAGGAGAAAGTGAAATCTTGGAGGTCAGTTCTACATCGCGCTGTGCTCACATGTGTCTCCCTGTTCACAAATCCTATCAGTTGTTTAAGAACTAGGTCGGGGACGCCTGGGTGGCTCAGTCGGTTAAGTGGCCGACTTCGGCTCAGGTCATGATCTCACGATCCGTGAGTTTGAGCCCCACGTCGGGCTCTGTGCTGACATCTCGGAGCCTGGAGCCTGTTTCAGATTCTGTGTCTCCCTCTCTCTGACCCTCCCCCATTCATGCTCTGTCTCTCTCTGTCTCAAAAATAAATAAACGTTAAAAAAAAAAATTAAAAAAAAAAGAACTAGGTCGAATGTTACCTCCTCCAAGAAGACTTCTCTGATACTCCTATTCAAAATTCATCTTTTTCCTGAACTCTTTATCCTTTAGTCATAATTTTCACACCACTTTCTCTCTTTGTACTATCTTGTTATGCATATTATTTCTATACACCTGTAGTTTTATTAAAGGAAAAGCCCATCTTGTTTAGCTTGTATTTCCCCATAAAACATATAATTGGTCAATGGCAATTAGTTGGGTATATGGATTAATGGATAGTCTTGTCAAAATGTTAATGAGATTTGAGGCATCAAGGAAACCAATGGAAAAACAAAATAACACCCAGCCAACATAAAGTTAGTCCCCCAAAACAAAACTCTAATGCATAAGCAATAAAACACAACACAAATATCCTATGACACCATTTCACACGTGATAGTATTGGACCAGAAAAATAGAACAATTTTAATTATCGGAGAGCTGGAATGGTAAAAGTATAATAGGCGAAAAGAAAATCAGTCCATCATAGACTGAAAGGGGAAATACTTAGTCATCAACACTATGGGTGATGTCGAGAGTCGAAGTAGTAAAGTGGGTTGATTCAAAACTTAAAATTTTGAATCAGAAAAACCTTAGTTTACATTTCACCTTTGCCATTTATCAACTTAGTGACCTCGAAGTTATTTAACCCTCTGACGTTTTCCTATTCTTCAAAATGAGGATGATCATTTGTGACTCATAGCGATATGACAAGGCTTCAATTTCAGCATGTGTCAAACGCTTAGCATAATGGGGCTCATTCAATAAACCTAGTAGTGTTGCTGTTGTTGCTAATAAATGTTCAGGGAGAAACAATTAGAACAAATACAAGTATCTGTTACTCTGTCCTGAAGATAATGGACTCCAGCAATCCATTATCACTAAGAGATGGTTAAACACAGTGAATAGAAAGATTTTAGAAAAAACTCAACAGACAAGAAGTAAGTTTATAACCAAGGAGAGTTTCATGCTCTCCCTAGAATATTGGACATTTCCAATTAACACCAACTTAACCTTGGGATACTGCTTTATTAGGCCATGTGTTTCACTCTTTCTAATAAATATTTTCATGCAAATTCTATGTTATTTGACTAATTGCATTTTTAAAATATGGATGCAAATAAATAAATAAATAAATGAGGATACAAATAAGTAAATAGAGGCAAGATCAGTCTCCCATGCAGAAGAATTGCAAATAATTTATATAGATCCTCTGCCCTTAAGGGGTGGAACATGTTTTCCTCTCTTTGTAAGTGTAGGCTGTGTGAGTAAATTCTTTTTGTTTTTTAATTTTTTTAATCTTTATTTTTTTTGAGAGCGAGAAAGAATGTGAGCGGGGAGGAACAGAGAGAGGGAGACACAGAATCTGAAGCAGGCTGCAGGCTCTGAGCCGTCAGCACAGAGCCCAATGTGGGGCTCGAACTCACAGACCGTGGGATCATGACCTGAGCCAAAGTCAAACGCTTAACCGACTGAGCCACTCAGGCGCCCATGTACGAGTAAATTGTTTACAAAAAGGACAGTATCAAAAAGGGAGTGGGTAGGAAGGGAGTTACGTTATAGTGGCAAAACCTGGTAAGCAGTGTGCCAGGTAACTCAGGTTAACATCAACACTGGTAAGTCATGTGAACCTTGATAAAATATGATGAGAAAAGTACCTTACCTCTGCAGTGTTCCTCCTCAGAGCTCAAAGATCCAGTCCAATTGTAATGAAACCCTAAGAAAAATCTCAGTTGAGGGATGTTCTACAAAATACTTGACCAATAATCCTCAAAAATTCCAGGGTCATTAAAAACAAGAAACTGTGATAACCAAGTGAAGCCTAAGGAGACATGATGACCAAATGTGATGTCATATCCTGGATGGGATCTTAAAACATAAGAAGGGCATTAGGTGAACACTGAATTAGGGAAATCTGAATAAAGTATGGACTCTTTAAACAGTATTGCATCAATATTGGTTCATTAATTGTGGCAAATGTACCATACAAATGTAAGATGTCAAGAATACGGAAAATTCAGTGTGGTATATATGGAAATTCAGTACTATTTCACGTAATTCTGTGTGTATTAAACTGTTTTAAAATAAATTTTTATTTTAGAAACTAACTGTATAAAGCATAGATTTTAGTTAATAATGATGTATCAGTATTGGCTTATAATTGTGACAAATGTACCACATTAATATAAGATGTTAATAACATGGGAAACTGAGTGTAGCATACCTTGGAACTTTCTGTACTACCTTTGCAATTCTTATGAAAATCTAAACCTGCCGTAAAATAAAATTTTGTTTGAAAAAAATATGAATGTTAAAAAACCATTTTATTTTAAATATTTTTTTTCTTTTTGTTTTTGTCAATTGTTATCTCAAAAAGTATGTTCTGCTTGGAGATTCCAGATTTTATGGCTTTATTATACCTCTACATATTTTAGATAGGTGGAGAAAATCTCAAAAAATTCAATGATTCACATGCGTATTTAATGAAGTACTTTTATTTTCTGTTGTCTAAATCTATAAAACACTACAATTAATTCAAGTAGATCACCGCAACTGATCTGAAATAGAAACATCAGACATAAAGGAGATAATCTTTCTACATAATTATAGGAAGGTCATTTTCTCGTAACAATTTCGAGGTTCAACAAGACTGTCTATGCCATATATCTTAACACTGAGATGGGCAGGCGATGATTTCAGTTTAGGATGCCATGAACTGCAGTCCTACCAAAGAAGTCACTTATCTTTCTTTGTCTCTTCCTCCACTTGCATGTTTATTGCTGTACTTTGTAGATGGTTTAGCCTTGACATGAGAATCCAGAGGTGGGTTTTTCTTGTGGTGTTTTCTTTTAAGCATAGTAGAACGTGAAGCATGTATGTCTCCTTTGGACGACACTTTCATTCCTACACATCACAAGCCGCCAATATAACCTTGGCATTGAAATTTGTCATACTAGCCTTTGTGAGCGCCATATCTCAGAGAAGTACTTAGTTCCTAAAAGAGTGTGAATAAAAAGCAAAAGCAGTACTAGAGAAAAAAAAAATCCCTATAACAACTATGGATAACAATGTCAGCTAGTGATACTGGAAAAAAAAAAGTCTTTTTAAATGAAATTTTATATTTTGTTTTAATGAGTGATCCAAATTTCCACAAAGTTAAATATTCTGGATAAATATTGGCTTTAATAGCCATTACTACTTATATGGTAGCCTGGCAAGATGATTTCAGAATAGGTGTTCTTTCCAAAATCATTTTGTATGGCATATTCCTCAGTTCAAAGATGGATTCCAAGAAAAGATATCAGGCAGAGATAGATGATACATGGATACAGAGAATATAATACATATCACAGTAAATGATACATATATCATTTACATACAATTTACATATAATTACGTAGAAAGATTATCTCCTTTATGTCTGGTGTTTCAATTTCAAATCAGTTGCGGTGATCTACTTGAATTAACTGTAGTGTTTTATAGATTAAGACAACAGAAAATAAAAATGCTTCATTGAATAGGCATGTGAATCATTGAATTTTTTGAGATTTTCTCCACCTATCGAAAAAATGTAGAGATATAATGATATATATGAGATACGATATATGCATATCATATTAAATGAGCCTTATAGTACTTATGTAATGAGTCTTACAATACTTTACATAAACATGCAAGTGGAAGAAGAAACAAAGAGAGATAGGAAAGATAAGTGACTTCTTCGGTATGACTGCAATTCATGGCATCCTAAACTGAAATCATCATTTGCCAATCTCTATGTTATGATATATGACATAGACAGTCTCGTTGAACTTCAAAATTGTGAAAGAGAAAATGACCTTCCTATAATTATGCAGTAAGACTATCTCCTTTATAGGGTCTATAGTCTGTAAAAATACTATATTCTGTACACATTTGTGGCTTGCTTTTGGAGTATCTCCATCCCTCTTCACCAGAAACCCATTTGAGGATTCTGTGGTTTCAGGGATGCATATGAGATCTAGCCTAAGTCACACAGAACATTTTATCTCCCTGACCAGAGTGACTGATTCGGGGCAGTCAGACACTTAAAATGGCTCATTCAGAGTGAGTCTCGAGACTTTTGCAAGAAATACTGAGACCAAGACACTTTTTTTCCTGCTGACTGTGAATAAAGAAGCATTTTCCTCTGACGCGGCTGGCATCCATCTTGGGAAAACAGAGCATGGAGGCTGAAGGAAACTGGGTTCTTAGTGACATCATTGAACCAATAAATCAAGTCTTGCCTGAAGCAAGCGCTATTTCTAGTCTTTTTAATTATGTGAGCCAGTAAATTATTTTTATTGTTTCCACCAGTTTAGGTTAGGGTGATTCTTGCAACTAAAGGCATCCTAAATAATACAACTTCCCTGAATTAAAAAAAAAAATGGTGTTAGTTTAGCTTAGTTGTCAAGAACACAGACTCTGTAGATAAACTGGGTACGAATCTTTGATTTGAACCAGGTTTAGCTCTCTCGCTTTACTAGTAAATTAGGTTTCGTTTAGATTATGAATCTCTTTCCTCATCTGAATAAAGGAGATAATAACAGCTTCTTCATAAGGAGATTGTGAGATTTAGAAAAGCCAAAGCACATAGAACACAGTTCCTTACACAAAGTACGTGCTCAGTAAGAGTTTGCTATTATTATTAAATACTAAGCTAATGCTGTTGGACAAAAACAAAACAAGTTTATTACACATTCCTTGAAGTCTAAATTTACAGATGGTCTGATGTAGTTGTAGGAAATGATTGGCATTATGGAATAATAGACATGATTTAACTTCATTCACTAGAAAATCATGTAAGTAAAAACAAAATTCACCAAATCCTCCTGGGATCTAACCTATTTTCACTCTTTAACTACATAAAATGCTGCATTAATTCTCCTTAAAGTACATGATTACATTCTAGAAATTTGTGTATTAGTCAACTGTCTGAACTTACTGATTTTTAGCAGCCTGAATCGAATTAATTACAGTTGTTCCAAGGCCTCTTAAGTCACACTGGCGTTCAGACTTGTTTACGTGACAAGAAAGGACACTTGGTAATCATGATGTTGTTTTTAGAACAACATAAAATAAAAATGTACTACACTTAAATTACTCCTGGTTTTGAAACTATTTACAATAAGCTAAAACAGAAACAAATGGTAGCAGGCATCAAACATTCAAGAAAAGCTAGCAGGAGAAAGCTAAACTCGATAAAGTTCTAAGCCTTATTTTCTAGATACTGGGGGGTGGGGGGAGGGGGAATGCCTTTATTTTATTCTAGTGGCAAGACCCACTCAGCTCTGCTTAAAACACACCGGGAGCATAGTTGCAGAATAACAGCAGACAAAAACTGTACACTTAATATAGTTCTTTACACGGAACGGGCACATAATAAATGTTTTTGATTGGATGACTGGGAGAATCTGGCTTAACATTTACTCTTCACCTAACTGCAACTTGCAAAGTACCCACAGAGATGATGTACTTGCGAATATTGCACATGGCCCACTGAGTACAATTGCAGTGGGTGCCCTTTCATAATATCTTCCATCATAATATTCTATCAATGCTGAATGAAATATTAAAGTGAAGTATCTATGCGGTGATTAGTGAGCTAGCCTTTCATTTCCTGAAGATTTGGGAGTGATTTGACTACTTGTTTCAATCCAAAAGGGGGATTAGCCATCGCAGACGGAAAGAAATCAGTGTACAATATCCTGGAGCATTTTCAGCACGTCTTCTGAATAGGAGCAAATCCACATCATTGTATTTGTAGAAGATAATATTTTTCTGATGTGCTGCATTTAGGATCTCTTACATCCTGTGCTTAATATTGTAATACAAGAAAATCTGCGAGCAGTGACTTCAGCAACTTCAATGTGTTTGTTTCTGACAGATGACGCTCAGCCTCACCATAACTGGTGGGGCATGAAGGTAGACGTGAGGTAAGTTCCCAGTAAATTGTGCAGAGAAGATTGTAGATTTGAGATTAAAATTAGAGCATAATCTTTTGCTTTTGTTGTTTTATGCTATTATAGAAAAATGTGAAATCAGGTCTCTATTGGTCGGAAGATAATTGTTATTTTATCAATATCCATAATGACCAGAGTGAACATTTCATGTTCAAACTCCAAATAGAGTTGTTTAGTGACATGTCTCAACACAGGTAACTGATAGGTGTTTCAATGGCAGAGAGGACAGGTATGAAGATATGGGGCAGCAAAACACCCTTGGTTAAATCTGGAAGCCCTATTATCATAAATAAACTAAAAATCAAATGTAAATTCCAATGGTTACTCAAAGAGAAACTGTGGAAACTCATTCATTGTCAAAGGCTCCCAAGCAGGCATGCAGCTATTATGTTTTAAATTAAGACTAAAATATTTACTCTATCTCAGATTGATCTCCAACAAGCAACAAAATGAGGGACAGAGCAAATTTGTGCTCATTTTGAAGATGATTTTAGTCAAGAAGTACACTGTGAGAGCACAGAACACTAAGTGGCATCACATGTCTCCAAGATCCAGCTGGATGTAGATTTCATTTGATCTTTTCAGTGAGTGAACGTGGAAGCATCTAGCTATTGGATGAAACCTATCTGTGTTAATTTAGAACTATTGACAATGACAGTGATGGATAAACAGAACGGTGTGTGTGCTTGAGGGATTTATTCACTTAGTCTTTACCATATGATGTATGACATTATGTATGTCACAAGTTATGAATTTAATATACTGCTTATAGGCATTTAGAAGAATTGTTTAAATAATTTGAAACAAGTAAAGTACTTAGAACAATGGTTCTCAGCCTTGGAAGCATATTAGAATTACTGGGAGTTTTCAAAACTACCGATGCCTGGGCTCTACCCAAAATCAGTTGAATCAGAATTTCTGAAGGTCATCCCTTCATTCCCAGACTCCGATCCTTACAAGTTCTATACTCTTATTTTTACTCCATATCTGCATCTCTTCCCACTCCTGAAGTCCTTTCACTTCTGGAATTGATCGTATAAAACCAACAAAACCTCTTACTCTCAACCTCTCAACTCTCGACTAAGAGTTGAGAGTACTTACCTCTTACTCTCTGCTAAGCTCTTACAGCACCATTTTGTAAGTTAGAAAATGGAGCTTCTCCTTAAGACGCTTCACCACCACCTGATGGAAAAGTGCAAGACTAAATGTGCAAAGCTGTGAAGCCTACGCTGAGAAGGAAACCTTCTTAGATGTGACACTACTGGGTAGTGCAGGGCTCTTCCTTTGCAGGTTCCACAGAAGCCTGGCTCTGCACACCTCGCTTCTAGCCCTTTTATGTTTTCTCCCTTCTTCTCTCATGCCTCCGTGCCTGAGGTGTGCTAAGTGCTTTCCATGCTCTCCATCGCTGCTCTCAGACCAACCTCTCCCCACTAAAAAATAAAATCCCAAATTTCGACTGTCTCATCAGATGATACCACACATCACCAGACCCCGTGGCTTTGTGTCACTCACTTCTCATTCCTAGAATATCTTCCCC
The DNA here is from genome assembly GCF_023721935.1 of Panthera uncia. Lineage (NCBI taxonomy): Eukaryota > Metazoa > Chordata > Mammalia > Carnivora > Felidae > Panthera > Panthera uncia. Next base: position 68,095,296 of record NW_026057584.1, on the reverse strand, counting down.
TGCAGGAATACAAATATTCCTGTCAGAATTTTACTTCTCATGTAGCTGGCTCTGTCTAAGGCTCAGGATTCTGAGTCCCATGACATCTTTGCCTCCAGTGAGCTCACTTACCTTTTCTCGCTTCTTAGAATGGCCCCCAGACTCTGTCACTACTACCATAGCTGAAGACTTTCTGTCTCCCATCCCCTAAGATTCTCACATCTCACCTCTCCAGTTTAAATCAGTGGTTGGTCTTCAACATGACCCCCTTGTATACACAATCACCTCCCTGCTCCTCTTGCTTCATTGTACAACCATGTCAAAACTTCAGCCCCGTGGGGCGCCTGGATGGCTCAGTCAGTTAAGTGTCCAGCTTCGGCTCAGATCATGATCTTGCGGTCTGTGAGTTCAAGCCCCGCATCAGGCTCTGTGCTGACAGCTCAAAGCCTGGAGCCTGCTCCAGATTCTGTGTCTCCTTCACTTTCTGCCCCTTCCCTGCTCACACTCTCTCTCACTCTCTCTCTCTCTCAAAAATAAATAAACATTAAAAAAAAAGACTTCTGCCCTGCTTAAATAAAACTATGCCCTTACTCTGCACCTGTACCGCCAAGGGTGGTTGAAAGAAAATAGCCATGCTAAGCTATGTTACTTTCACGTTAGGACCACTGACCTAATGTTAAAGGACCACTGTGCCCTTAATGCTACATGCAATCGTAACACATTTTCCGAATCCATTTATTACCCCCACTGCTTTCCTCTCCCTCTTTAGAATTTTAGAATCTCCTCTTCCTTCCACAATTTCAGCTTCGTAGTTACCTAAGAAGATGTAAGTAACAGAGGAGAACATCCAAGTTCCCATTACTGAGAGAATGAGCTCATTTTCATCTGTACCCATAGATTCTGCCTACTCTCATCACCAAGGTCAACCCCATGGTTTGTGTACTAGGTAACATCTCCTCTGACATACTCAAGGAGGTACCCCAATAAATTTCATTCCTCTCCTACATCATCAGTTAGTCCCTCACTATTGAAACTTTCCCAGCAAAATACAAATTAGTTATAAAGTATACAGAATTTGGATGTGGGCTCTAGATTATATTATAGTACTGTATCAATATTAGAGTTTCTGAATTTTGGTCACTACATTGCAGCTATGTAAAAGAACGACTTGGGTCTTAGGAGATACACACTGAAGGATTCAGGAAGGGGGATGGTAGCTCCAACTGACAGTCACCTGGTTCAGAAGAAAAGTGGATGGAGCAGGAGGAGGCAGGGGTGGGGAAAGGAGGAGGGAAAGAGAAGGAACGAGATGAGGGAGTAAATGGGAGGAGAAGCAAATCACTGGTGAATAAGCAAAAGATATAGGGACTTCTCTGAACCTCTTGAAGCTTGTACTTTTTCTTTAAACTTGAAATTATATGAAAATCAAAACTTAAAATATAAAAACCTTTTAAAACCAGGAAACATGCAAGTAGGTCAATAGATCATTTGCATCGCTTTATATGGTTTGTCTAGAATTCTCTGCATAGTGTAACCAATTACATTGTGTTACACAGGGATGAATGTATATTTCAAATTCTTCAGCAAATATCATAAGTGTTTATGAGAAGTGTATGGTAGCCAGATCTCCAAGTGGTTGTTTGGCTTTATTGTATACACACAATAGAAAATATCTAAAAATTCCAACTAATCTTTTTGCCACTAGAATAAGGATATAAATTCCATAATGCTTGATGTTGTTCATTTTCTTTAGATTATAATACAACAGAAGCTGACCTTCCAGAACCTTTCAACAACAAGAGTCAAGAAGCACATAAGATACAAACACGTTTCTTTATGTTGCAGGTGTTCCAGAATTTATTTCATCTGAGTCAAAAACCGGCCCAAGAAATTACCATAGTAAACCAAGTCAATATGGAATTATTTAAAGTATGAGGATTGCAGTAGGTGGGTTAGTAGGGAGGCTCTCTAAAATACATTGAAAAGCAGAGAGTAAATGCCCTGAAGTTCCTGTTATTTAATAAAATATACCTCCGTTTTGTAAGTGTGTTCAGAGGGCCCACAAATAAAATATATTCCTGGAGGTAACGATATTAATAATTTCAGGACTGACAATAAGTATTAGAGACCTGTAAGCTTAGAAGAGTTGCAGCTGTGGTTGGTGGTTCTATGTAAAGATGGTTACAAAAGCCTTGTATTTTGTTTCATCCAAGCTGGACTTATGATAAGGTCTTCCTAGTCGTGCATATTCCACAATACTGACAAATAGGAAGGTCAAGAATAACTCCGACGTGGTGGCTGTGCCTCACGTACCTCCTGCTTGCTCACCAGCGGAAGCCAGTGCTCCCAGTTCACAGTGGTCTCTCGACCTGGATTCATTCACATTCCCTCCCAGCACAGGACCCAAGGCAGCCACTCATCAGCTGCTGATTGATAGCCATTTAGCATCTTCATAGAGGGTAGAAACCTGCTCTGATGAATACTTAGCCTAGTTGAATTATATTGATACAATTAAAGTAAGCCTTTGTCAGGTTTCTGGGCCCACAGTAAGAAGAGATGAGCACTCCTCTGTAGGATTTGTCATCATAAAATAGTTATTACTACATCCCAGGCTAGGCATGCTCAGAACAGATTCAAGCATAGAAGAGACCTCAAATCTTTTCAACCTCCACCCCCTTATCTTCCAAATAAGAAAACTGAAGACTACAGAAATGAACTGACTACCATGAAACCCACACATATACAAAGACAGAACACGAGATTCCTGCCTTTTCTGAGTCCAGCCAAACACATCACCCCTTGCATAATGTAGCCTCTAAAAATAATCCTTGCTTGTGTGTCTGTGTCTGTATATATTTGTGTGTGTGTGTGTGTGTGCGCGTGTGTGTGTGTGTGTGTGTGTGAGAGAGAGGGAGAGAGAGAGAGAAACAGAGAGATTAGGGGGCTGTGGGGGGAGAGAGAGAGAAACAGGCAGAGCGAGAAAGGGGAGGAGAGACAGGAAGGAAAGGAGAAGACAAAGGGTAAGGAATAATTTACCCAAGTCTTCATTTTTCGTATTCATCTATCCACTGATGAGCTCAATTCACATCAGTAGGACTCAATCATTTGAAAAGAGCAGACAGAAACTGCTAATCACACACCTAAACCTTTTGACCTCTAAAATTTCCTTAGTTGGGGCACCTGGGTGACTCATTTGGTTAAGCATCTGACTCTTGACTTCAGCTCAAGTCATCATCTCACAGGTGGTGAGATCGAGCCCCGCGTCGATCTCTGCACTGACAGCATGGAGCCTGCTTGGGATTCTCTCTCTCCCTCTCCCTCTGCCCCTCCCCTGCTCAGGCTCTCTCTCTCTCTCTCTCTCCCAAAAATAAATAAATAAACATTTAAAAAAGTAAAATTTTCTTAACTAAGGGGAGACAATCGTGGGTATCATAGGAGGTGCATTTGAGCAACACTTAAAATCGAATGTAATAGTCCTCCACAGAACAGAGGAAAGAGTTAAAATATAGACATTTCAAGGTAAGTTTCTCTCTCAATCAGACTCAAAAAAGTCAGAAGATTTGAAAGCTATTAGGACTATGATAGATGATCCGCTTTCAGACACCTTTCTTTTTTACTGACAAGTTGCTGTTAAAAATTAAAGTAAAAAGAGGCCTCCTTTTTTGCTGCACATTTTTAATGGACCTGAAGCCAAAATAAGTCAGACTAAATTATGGGAGTAAATGACCTCCCGGGAAGTATTATACCAAATTCCAAAGTACTATAAAGACTTTCCTTTGATCTTTTTAGCTTCACAGCCTGAAATTCAAAATCTGTATTTAATTTTAGATTGCATATACCAGCTTTTAAATTTTCTTTCCAAAATGATATATCATTTTAAATGATAGGACACCTTTAACTTGTATTTCCTAAAACTGCTGACTGTCATTTCTTTATTCTTTTACTCTATAAAAACAGATATAGATATAATTAATTGCAAAAAGTATTTGGGGTTGGGTACTGTAATGGATAAACCATTGACCTTCACTTAAGAGATAGCACTTTAAACTCAACCTTCATTCCTAAGTAAAATGACTCTGATCCAAAATGAAGTTTTCAGTTCACACCTGAGAAAGACACTGAATACAGAAAAAAAAGAAACCTGGAAAGAGATGAGGCTCTCTAATCCCTGATTTTAGGACTATTTTGGATAACTGCATCTTATTCTCAAAGCATCTTTTAGCAGGTTGCAAACAGGTGCGCTCATTTTCAACACAGCCCTTTCCTAAGTTCCACAGATGCCTTAATTGAGCAGCATTTCAACAATAATGCGTGCCCATTAACACCTGTAAATCATTCCATGCTCTTTAACAGAGCCCACTCCTATAGAGGGAATCTCTTAAAACTTTTCTGTACATGCTGACTGGAAATGTCTTTATTAACATGTTTGTAGTGATTAGTGTTGCATCTGCTAGGGTAAAAAATAAGCACACAAGAATGGTTTGATATTGTAACCAGGGCTTGTCCAACTAGAGGACACAAGTTAAGTATCATTTGTTAAATCTGGTTTAAGCGTAATCAATGTGGTACAGATCAACAACAACAAAAAAGCAATAAAGTCAATGTGTACCACCCAGAAACCAGAAATATTATTCTTTCAGGTCATGGAGCATGCTGGATATTTGGAGACTGATCCTGGGAAATTGACTTTTATTATTACTGCTCTAAACTACTCACATGGCTTTGATCTAAGTTCGACTAGTGTTGTTCATGGTTTTCTGATACCACAGAAAGAATTGTATATCCTCCTTATATTTACCAAAGTTGTTTTCTACTTCCTTTGATCAGTCTTCTGGGTTCCAATGTGGCCCTAGGGCAATCAAGTAGTTTTCTGTGCCTGCTTCCACAATTACAAAAGCATGAGAGTAAATTTTGCTCTACCCACCTTGTAGGCAGGTCTGAAAGTAGGGTGATACATGCGAGGTACCAAGGCACACATTTAAGGAGTCACTCACTCCCAGAGACATACAAGTGCTGGGTTGCCTCTTCCATGACCTTGAGAGCGAGTACTATGTACTATTAATAGCACTGTTCATAGAAAGTATCAAAGGACAGTGTCTCTCCATACCTCAATTAAACAAGGAGTTGGTAATTCATAACTTTCTTACCTTTTAATCAGGCAATTTCAAGGGAATCATGACCACTTGTAAATTCAGAAACAATTTTTCTTTATTTTATTTTTGTGGAGATTGTTTCTCCTAATGGTTCTGGCAGAGTGTGGGTGTTTAAAGAAAAGATTTAATTTACTAACAGTTTCTATTTTGGGTCAAATTTGCAAGGTCGAAAATAAAAATAAAATGACCTTTCCACATTTCTGGCACCTATGTTTCCATTCACCTTGGGCTTTCTCATAAGCGAGAGTCCTGGAACTAATGCCAGGTAGGAAAAATGTGCTTCCTTTATATTCTTCAAAGCTGTAGTACAACCAAAATATCCATTATAAGATTCTCAGCACAAACTCAGAACTTAGCACATTAATTATGTCAGTTGAAAATGTGTATCGAACCAAAACTACGGACCAGGAAAAGGGCTAGTTTTTTGTGTGCAGCTTATTTTGGATTATTTATCATCATGAGAAAGCTATCAACGTTGGGCAAAACAGAGAAACAGAGAGAAAGACAGAGACAGCACTATTAGGGGACATTAGAAAATAACCAAGGCAACAAGAACTTGAGAAACCTATTTCCTAAGAAAATGGAAATTCACTGAGGTGACCCTAGCATTTATCCTCACATTTTTGTTTTAAACAATTGCCAATTCACATCCAGGAGAATAGAGGTCAATGATACTATTATTAATATGTATAAAAAATAATATGATAAAAGATGGAGAATTTCACCAGAGAAAGTAAATCTGTGTCATTAGATATTGTAAAACAAAAAACATAATTAAAATAAGACATCAGTATACGGATTTAATAATGGTGGAACTAATTAAAAAACCCCGCAAGGAAGCACTAAAGGAAAAAGGATTGAGATAGATAACAAATAGCCTAAGAGAGAGACATCATGTATGAAGAAAAGGTCTAACATATGTGTAGTTGGAGTCCAAGAAGGAGGAATTAAGGAGTGGGAGCAATATTTCAAGAGACCTAGGGTAAATATCTTCCAAGCAGAAACAAAAAGGTCTACTAACTTCAAGAAGGATAATTACAAACAAACAAATAGACAAATCACACCTAGTCATACAGTATTAAAAAATCAAAGACAAAGAGTAATTCTTAAAAGCAGGTTTAAAAAAATGCACTGCCCGCAAAGGAACAATAATAAAAATGCTTCACTTTTCAACACAGAAGATGAAACCCAGCAGAAAAAAATGACATCTTTAAAACATCAACATAAAATTGCTGCCAGTCTGCAATTACTTATGCAGTGCTTGGCTAACAAATGAGCCTCTCAATAACTTACCCTGGGTGTAGACTCATTTTTGTTTCCAAAGAAGAAATTCTTGTTTAATGAGATATTTTATACTAATTTTTTTTTCTGTCTTACTGTTGCTTTCCTGTGAGTTGTGACTATTGCGTTTAGTGCTTAGTCTGGTAATGTTGATGTACATTGTAATTTTTTTTTTAATTTTTTTTTAACGTTTATTTATTTTTGAGACAGAGAGAGACAAAGCATGAACGGGGGAGGGGCAGAGAGAGAGGGAGACACAGAATCGGAAGCAGGCTCCAGGCTCTGAGCCATCAGCCCAGAGCCTGACGCGGGGCTGGAACTCACGGACCACGAGATCGTGACCTGAGCAGAAGTCGGACGCTCAACCGACTGAGCCACCCAGGCACCCCTGTAATTTTTTTTTAACACAGCTATGCTGTTATTGTTAAAAAACACAATGCTTTGTCATCTAATTTGATGACAAAATAATCCATACTCCACTGGGTCTTAAAAGCATGACGCTCAGAGTCTACTTTTTTTTTTTTCCTTTGGCTATGTCTGCCAGGCATATGTAGAGTCTACATATATACATGGTGCACTGGTGTAAAATAAAATAAGATGTTGCAGTACGGCAATATGTATGGCACTTGAAGCTCTGATGAGTTAAAGCTTTATCGCTATGATTTTTAGTACACAGAGCAGCCGTGCAAAGGAATGGGACCACCGTGTATGATCTCTATCACAATGGCCACCAGCTCTGCTGCTGTTCTGGGACAGCAGCCACAGAAAACATTATGAACGATCATGACTATTTTTTAATAAAGCTGTATGGACACAAAACTTAAGTTTCGTATCATTTTCATATATCTGAAAATACGATTTCTTTTGTTTTTCAGCCACTTACAAATGTAAAAACCAATCTCGCCTCACAGATTATTAAAAATAAAATTAAGTAGTGGGGCAGCATTTGGCCCTTGAGTACTAATTTGTAAGTTCTACCTTAAACAATAATTTTTATTATTGTTATTCCTATATTTTTCCTATATTCCTATATTTTTTAATATAGGAATTTTTAAATATACGCAGAAATAAAGGAGGTAAATGGAGTTGAAATATTCTAAAGCTCATGTATTTTCCAGAAAGTGGCAAAAGTAATGATTTAAGATAAAATCTAGTAAGTTAAACATGCTTATAACCTCTTGAATAATTAGTAAAAGATCAATAAAGAATGTATAAGTAAAAATCTAACAAGGGAGAAAAACAAAGTAATAAAAAATACTTGGTTAATAAAAAAGGCAAGAAAGAAAAAAAACAATTAAGTAGGTTAAATACAAAACAATAGCTAGATGGTAGATTTAAGCTCCTCAAAACCTATAATTAGTTTGAATGTAAGTGAACAAAATATATACATTAAAATCAAAGTTATCAGCCCAGATAAGAAATTAAACACAATTATCTGCTGTTTTTATCTTTTTATATAAAAGAACAGAAAGATTTAAAGTAAAAGAAAAATCAAAACTAAACAAAGGTGGGTAGCTACATTAACAAAGTAGATTTAAAATCAAAAGGTATAACTAGAGATTAAGAGAAATATTTTATAATAATTGAAAGGTCAACTCAATGTGAAGATATAAAAATCCTAATTTTGTATGTATGAATAGGAAAGCTTCAATATATAGGAAACAAACCTTGCAGAGACAAAGGAAGAATAGAAAGCACCACAATCGTAGGTTAAGATTTATTCTCAGTAAATTTAGAACAAGCAAACAAAAAATTAACATAGAGGAGTTTTTCAAAATGTCAGAGTACCCATTTTTGTAAGTTTACTTGGAATATTTAACAAATTGACTTTGTTCTGGAACACAGTAACTCTGAACATTTTTACTCTGAGCACAGGAAAATGAAGCTAGCTATAAATTACAATACTAGAAAATCCTCTCAAATCAGATAATTAGGCAATAAAATAGTAAATAACACATGTGTCAAAGAAGTCGTTATGGAAATTGAATATATATTTTATGACATATGGTAAGGATCTATGATAAATGATATTGAGATAGTGATATGGATTAGAACATTGACTTTCCAAAATATGTGGCATACAGCTCACCCTTTACTTTCAGAAAATCTATCATGTGAATGTATATTATAAAAGAAAGGTATAAAGTAAATTATCTGAATATGATTCTCAATCAGCCAGAAAAAAACAGTTAAGTAAACACAAAATAATAGGGGGAGAAAGACTGGTAAATATTAACTAAATAGAAAACAAGTGTGCAATGGAAAAATCAACAAAGCCAAAGGTTTGTTATTTTAAAAGAACAGTAAAATTTGTAAACTCCTAGAAAGTCTGATTTTTTTAGTGCAATATATAGAGGGACATGTATATAGGTGTTAAAATTATTACAAATTTAATAACATGTATATATAAATAACATTATGACAATAAGTTGGACTACTTCAAATAAGTGAACAAATTCCTGGGAAACAAAGCATGATTTAGGACTTTTGGCAATGACTGAGCCAAACTCATCTCCCCAAAGCATCTCTAAAGCTCTATAGAATTAACAAAAAGCAAACATTTTAAGATTCTAGAAAGCAGATAAGCGTACACAATAATCTGAAAAGCATTTATGCATGAAAGCTTCTGGGATTTGAGAAAGAAAAGTGGAAGTTTGTGCATTCTACTTTGCTTCCAATACCTCCTCCCCGGTTTAGTTGGTGAGCCAGGGCAAGGCAGGCCACAAGAACCAACAGCTTCAGCCACAGTCAAAGAGGTCTCACTCAGTTCATAGTGGTGGGCAACACCCAGCAACATTATCCATTTAAATTATTTCTTGCAGGCAAGCAAAAGTGAAGGGCCAGTGGCTCATTATAGATATGCCATGTTCATGATCATGCAATTCAATATTGTAAAGATGCCAATTCTCCCTAAAATTAAACTGTAAATTCAATGCAATCAAAATCCAATGGGTTATTATATGAAAATTGACAAGCTGATTTTTATGGAAATTCAAGGGGTCAAAAATAGTAAAGGCAATGATGAAGAACAAAGCTGTTGGATCTACACTATCAGATATCAAAATTTATTTTAAAGACACAGAAATTAAAATGTGTGTTATTAAAATAGTGGAAGAGAATAAAGTCTAGAATCAAATGCACATCTATATAGTTACCTGATTTATAACAAAGCACTGTACAGTGGAAAGGAAAATGCAAAAATAATTGAATATGCAATAGAGAACAAATATGTGCGTGTGTGTGTGTGTGTGTGTGTGTGTACCCTTTGTTCACAATACCAAAAATACAGTCCAGGTGGATCATAAAACTAAATGTGAAAAACAGAGCTAGAAAAAGATAACATGGAAGAATATTTTTATGACCTTGGGCTAGGTAAAGCCTTCTTAAACATGACACAGAGGGGTGCCTGGGTGGCTCAGTCAGTTAAACGACTGACTCTTGATTTCAGCTCAGGTCATAATTTCATGGTTTGTTGGATTGAGCCCCACATTGGACTCTGTGTTAAGAGCTTGAAACCTGCTTGCGATTTTCTCTCCCTCTCTCTCTGTCCCTCTCCCACCTCTCTAAAACATAAATCAACTTATATATATGTTCATATATGTGTATGTGAGTGTGTGTGTGTGTGTGTGTGTGTGTATATGGACAGAGAGAGAGAGAGAGAGAGAGAGAGAGAGAGTCATATTTATATGACCCAGAGACAATATCCTAAAGAGGAAAAATAAGTTTGGAGTTCATTAAAATTAAGGACTATTGACCATCAAATACCTTATTATGAGAGTTAAAAAGCAAACCTTCGAGAAGGCAAAAATATATGTAATTATGTATAGATAACAAAAGATAAAAAAGGAGAAGTGTACAGAATATATATATTATTATATATACTTAAACCTCAGATCAATCAAGAAAAAAATGGACAACCAAATTAAAAATGGGAAAAAGCCATGAATAGACATTTCCAAAGGATATATCCAAAAAATCAATAAGCATAACAAAAAATCTTTAATATTAGACATTAAGACAATACAAAAATAAAATCAAAATTACATAGCAATGCACACACACAGTGGAAAATCAAAAATTAAAAATTATAACAATGCCAAGTATTGGTAAGTATGTGTAGCAACTGGAACTCTTATACTGCTTATACACACATGCAAACATCCTAGAAATCCATCGGGAGTAACTACCAAAGCTATGTATGTGCATATCTTATGCATAGCTTCTGCATTTCCCCCCAAATTTTATATACATATACACACACACACACACACACACACACATACGTTTATATATATAGACACATATATACATTTATATACATATATACATTTATGTACATATATATATATATATATATATATATAAACACACACCAGGAAAAAAAAACACATGCAACAATGTTCAAGCAGCATTATTCATCAAGAGTAGAGTGGATAACTCTAATTGCCACATATAGTATAATGGAAAACTAGTCAACAATATGAATGAACAAACTGTGTATACAGCAAAATGGATGAATATCACAAGAAAATGTTGAATTTAGGCACAAAAGAGTACATACACATATAATTTCAAAAAGAGGTTATAGTAATCTATTGCAGTAAAAGTCACAATATGGTATACTATTTTTGTGGGGAGCTGGGAGGAAGTTTGGTAGATAGTTGCAGCTGTCTCAAGCAAGGCTGGCTATCATGCACATAATATTCTATACTGTGATCTGGATTCATGGATGTGTTCATTTTGTAAAACTTCATTGCTCACAATATTTGTGTGTTTTTGGAATATATATTTCCTTAATAAGGTATACACACATGCATATAGACACATGGAGAGATAGACACATAAAGACATTTTTACACACATATGTATGTATGTATGTATATGAATTTCATGAGTTCATATACATGCTATGAAATTACAAGCTAAAAAAATCCTATAAATATGCTTTGAAAAATACTATGGGGGTAAGGGTGGGAGGAGAAATTACTAAGAGCAAGGAAATTTTATCTGAGAGGGTCTTTTAAGCTAGACTTTAAAAATGAGGAAAAGCCATGCTTGTTAAAAACTGGACTTAACCTTCCAGGAATAGGATGCAGAATATACATGGTCTGTAAGGTGGGAAAAAGTTTGTCTTGGTCTGTGATCTAAAAGGAATCCAGCATAACTGAAGTCCAGTTAAAGATGAGGAGAAGGATTAGTGGGAAGGAGCTTGGGCATACAGGGCCTTATAGGCTATAATAAGAAATTTGATTTCATTTTAAGAAACAGTAGAAGTCATTGAACGATTATATATATATATATATATATATCACATTAGAACATTCACATATGAGCCAGTACACCATAATGTACAGAGGCCCATGTTTAACTCCATTAAATGCATGAGAGAGGGAGGAGAGGCCTGCTAGAAAAGATAAAAATTGAGCTAAGTACTAAAGAATAAGAATTTCTTAGATGGGAAAGGGGCAAGAGGAGCATGTTTGGAAAAGGAAAACAGTATGAAAAAGGCACAGACACAAGGAATAGCATGACTCTTTTAAAAAAAATGGGAATAATTAGTTCACACTTGGGCACAAAGTACAAATATGGATAATGCAGTGTATAGGGCTGGACAGCCAGTCAGGGGCCAATCATTAAGGGAAGTATTTACACACAGAGACTTCTGATCTTAAAAGTGGTGCAGAAGCCGCTAACAGATCTCAGCAGAAGGTATAATGAGATTTGTACTGTGGAAATACAGCTTTGGCTATAAAGATAAATTGGAATGGAAGCGGCCACCAAAAAAAAAAAAAAGTCCCAGACGGAAATTATAAAACCTGACCTGATGCAATAAAGGGAGAAAAGGATTCGCATTAGAGACTTGCAAAGGAAATGTAATTAATAGCACTTAGTGACCAACTGGATGCACAGACTTGGTAACTCTAGGTTGACTCCCACATTTCAGAATTGGATGCCAAGGTAAATGTTACTATCCTGAGCCAGGTTTTGGTGAGCAAAGAAAGAGGAGCCAGTTTGTACGCTGTTCTTTTTATCTGACTGTGGCACAATCTGGTGACAATCGCCAGTAGATAATTACATATTTGGCTTAGATTGTCAGGAAAGAGCCCCAAGTTCAAGCTACAGACTTGAGAGATACCAACATAGCTGGCAGTTAACACATTAAAAATAGATGTCTAAGGAACAAAGACCAGATTACAGGCACCATTTCAAAATCAACAGGGAAAATTTTTCAAAATCTACATACCCAGGCCTTTATACTGCAGGTATGTTCAACATCCTCCAGTACCTATCCTAGAGACTTGAGTCAAAAGAGATACTTGGGATGGAATTAACCATTCAATCAGTTGACCAAATGACTGGACCGGAGATGGGGGGTACTGATATGTATGTGACTTGGTCAGTAATAGATCATGAGACATATTAATGGAGGGATGAGAAGAAGGGGAACTAAATGGCAGGTGGGAAGTACACCGAGGACTGAAGAAAAAGGAGAAAGTAGAGATAGTCAACTCTTTCAAGAAGTTTAGCCTTTAAGGGAAAGAGAGAGACAACAAGTTGGTAGAAAGGAACAGATATCTGATAATATTTATAGGCCGAGAGATGAAAAATGCCAATAAAACTTTTAGTCCACAGTAACCATTGATTGACTCTTGAGGGAATCAAGCAAACAGAGAAGTATTTTCAGGAGCTGGCATTCTAACTACTCAATTGCCCAATAGCCAATCACTATTCAAGTTTATTATTTGGTTGGCATCTTGTGCATAGGGCCTAATGATTTATTTTCCCCATGAACTATACTACTGGAAATTATCACATAAATTTTAGAAGAGAATAATCATACCAATTCTGTGTTTATTCAAAATCTCCGCTAGTGGGGTGCCTGGGTGACTCATTCGGTTGAGCGTCCAACTTTGGCTCGGGTCGTGATCTCGCAGTTCGTGAGTTCAAGTCTCACATCAGGCTTGCTGCTGTTAGTGCAGAGACTGCTTTTAATCCTTTTAATCCTTTTAATTTCTCTGTCTCTGTCCCTCCTCTGATCATGCTCTCTCTCTCTCTCTCTCAAAAATAAACATTAAAGTTAAAAAAAAAATCTCCACTAGAAATTTTTTTCTTAAAAGTTTATCCATCTCTCCTACACATATAGTGGCCCAAACATATTAAATTAAATTATATAATTAAATTCTTGGGGGCGAGGAGGGAGGTTGAGAGAAATGGGGGTGTGGGGTGACCAAACAGTTCTTTAACTGTTCAGGTACCCACAGGAACAGGAAAATCTGGTATTTTGCTACAGGAAAAAAAGGAGAAGAGGAAGAGAAAGAACAAAGGGGTAGGAGAATATTAACATAAAGAGACTGTTTCCCAACTCACATACTTTCTCAAATGTCCTAGAAATAATCAAATTCAATAATAAAATAAAAACTTGATATACATCTGTATCTGAGACCTGTTTTTTTGCTTTGAGGTAAAAATAATTATACCCTTGTTTCTGAAAATTATATTTCAAAGAGAGTAATAATGTGAGTTCTTAAAACCAAACATCTTTACCTAAGTGAATGGATGATTATTAAATAAATTATATTAAAAAATGAACATTTCAAGTATTGCTTTTTTAACTTAGTGAAATTGAGAAAAAAATATTTAAAATATATTTATTTTAATTTTTAACTTTCTAGGTGTCTTTTTTTTAATTAATTAATTTATTTTGAGAGAAAAAGAAAGCATGAGTAAGGGAGGGGAAGAGAGAGAGAGAGAGAGAGAGAGAGAGAGAGAGAATCCCAATCAGACTCCACACTGTCAGCACATAGCCTGATGTGGGGCTCAAACCCACAAACCATGAGATCATGACCTGAGCCAAAACCAAGAGTTGGATGCTTAACCAACTGA